>NC_135501.1:90187148-90469648 GCF_052857255.1 Amblyomma americanum
AATTAACCCAACAGCAAATTTAACTGCCACACTGAAAACGCTTCTAAATTTCCTTCGTGTTGTTGAGTTTTCGACACAGTTTATTATCAAAATAAAACATTATTCGTTTTATTCATTGCGTTTATGTTTATTTTTAAACTGACATGTTCACGCTTTACCGCTGAAAGCGCACCTTCACGGTAACAAAACAAAAGTAACTGAACAGCAAACTTAATTGCAAAACTTGAAACACTGCTTGCTGTGCTTGGTGTTGTTGAGTTTGAAATATAGTTCCTTAGCAAAATAAATCATTACTCGTTTTATTCACTCTGTATTTACAGCAAAAGATTAGCCCACGGTCCCTTGTCGTGGTAATAAATGGCTCCGGGACGGAGCCATGCTATCAGCCACCGCAACCTTGCTGCTAATTGGCTGATTCCGCTCTCGGCATCTCGCGGTGCCGTCATATTGACCTCACGTTCTCAAAATTGAGATGGTTTTTGAGAGTCATCCGTAATGCCGCCCCATATCATGTTTTATGTTAAACTGCCGGCGAGACAGTGGAGTGGCCGCTGTTTTTTTTACAGCCTTTTTTTTCTGTACATTGCAACCCCAGATGATGGAGTTGAAAAATAGCCAAGATGTGAAGTTTACTGCGTCTTATTTACGCCAAAGTACTTACATGCTGATATACTAAGAATATTTGTCTACATACCTGTTAATCTTAGTGGGTAGAAACATTAAATAAGCTGAAAGAAAAGCACATAGGTTAGTGCAGCTAATAAGCCGCGTTTACGTGAATCCCACAGCAGTGCATAGTATCAACTTTCCGGTGTATCGCTCTCATGTAGACAGAAATAATGTGGCAGGAAACTGTTCTAATCTCCCAGTTAGGAGACTGATCGAGAAGTTCAAGTAGACTCGACTGTTGGGGTGAATAAAAACAGTGGTCGGTAGGGCGCCTGTATGTGCACGCTCCTCCTCCCGAAATACGCTCCTAATATCACCTCAGACGGATAAAAAAGCACACCAAACTCAAGATGCGATTCGCTGCCTGTATTAAGCAGCAGTTACAAGTATCGGCTGCCCACTAATTGGAAATATGAAAAGAGCAAATATCAAAACAGAGATAGAGGAAAATGGCAACTGAAACTAGCAGGCACATCTTTCGATGTGTCATGAAGTCTTATTGCGAATGCAAGGAAAACACCGGACAAGTAGCGCCATCGTCGCAGTTGCAATTAAGTGGCATTGCGAATGTCGGGGACGCAGTGTATAAGTAGACCGTCATTGCAGATGTAAAGATGTGGCATTGCCAGTGTGGGGGATGCACTGTATAAGTAGACCATCATTGCAGATATAAAGATATAGCATTGCCTATGTGGGGGACGCAGTGTATAAGTAGACCATCATTGCAAATGTAACGATGTGGCATTGCCAATATGGTGGCAACAGCGGACCAGTAGGACCATCATTGCTGGTGCAATGAGTCGGCATTGTCAGTATGGGCAAAGCAGTGGACAAGTAGGGCCATTGTTGGATACGACACAGAGTGGAAATGCCATTATGGAAACAATGCAGTAGCACTGGTTCTATATAGGGCCAGAAATACCATATTCATTCCCAAAATTGGGCCGAGAGTTTGCGCTGCCTGGGAGAATGTACATCTTCTATGAAACAAAACTGTACACACGAGAACAATATCATGGTAAGTAAAGGTATCCACACTGAACTCATTTCCTTCCGTGCGAAAGAGAAAAAGCAAATACAGGCCTCCAGGTCGAAGGTAAAGTGGTTATGGAACTTAATAATTAGAAGCACTGGAGGCTGTTAATGCACTGTAATGAACAAAATGCAAAGAAAAAAGAGCACACAAGCGAAATACAGCGACTGGAGGCGACATTAGTAGAGATTGAAGAAAGCATTCACAAAGGTATGCATTTCTTTGCCGAAATAATTGAAAAAAAAATGTATGCAACCACCTCTTGACGATAGTGGCACTGTGTATAAGCTCATTATGCCAGAGATTGCCGACCGAAGTAATATCTGTACCAAAATGTAGTTTGCCAATCTCTCGTATCTGTAGTTAAGTACAAATAATATTTCCTAACTCATCTTCCACTATCATTATTATTTTGTTTACAAAAATCTTGTTTGATGTTCCCAATGAATAAAACCCACAACCTGGATGCTTACTCAGCTACTTCACTAGCTTTGCCCCTTCTGGCGTTCTTGCCATTTTGCAAAATCGGCTAATTGTCACAGAAAGAATTCTTCATGTGTACCGTTTGTCTACCATGACTGTAACCAACTTTAAATATAAGACGCAGTGTTCTAGGTGACTGAAAGAGACTGACAGCTGTTTATACCCGTGGCGCCACGCGTATAGTACTTTGTTAAGGGTGGAATGTTAGGCGAGTCGGTATTCATCCATGAGAAAAGGAGCGCGAAAACAAAACGACGGACAAGGACAGAACACAGCACGGGCGCTAACTTCCGACTAAAGGAAAAACACTAAACCGTGTCGACCAGGACTTGAGCCTAACGACCAAGCGCATGCGCCAAGGCTGGGAAGCGGAAAAATCCAAGGAAAAAATTCAAAGAAAAACGGCATAAGAAGATAAAGGTTACTGCAAACCTAGGAATCTCAATTCGCATTTCGGTAAGAATATAGAAGGCTCGCAAAGACACAGATCACGAAAAGCAGCTATCTGTGTAGCTTAAAAGAACTCTCTAGCCAATTTATTTAAAGAAGGAAGAGTGACAGATAAAACGCAAGGCATGACAGCTGTCATCCCCTATATCCATGGTCTGTCACACAACCTAAAGAAAATAGGAAAGAAGGCCAATGTTCACGTGGTTTTTTACAGCCCCTGATAAACTAAGTGTCATTTGTAAAAGGACCCTGCCGGCCGAGCAACGTCCCCATTATCCTAAATGTAACATCCGTCACCGAAAAAATTTTGTTAAGTTCATTGAGGGCATCGTTTACAGCATCCCGCTCTCCTGTGGGAAGCAGTACGAGGGACAGTCCGGTAGGTGCCTCAACGAAAGGCTTCGTGAACACAATAACAACATGAAGTCGTTAACGGGTAGCAACATGGTCGTGAACTGCATGGAGTGCCAGTGCGTGCCATTTCTGGATAAATGCTCTGTCGTTGCCAGAAGCAGAGATAAATTGACTAGAGAAATCCTTGAAGCTACACAGATAGCTACTTCGCGTGATCTGTGTGTAAGCGAGCCTTCTATATTCTTATCGAAACGCGAATTGAGATTCCTAGGTTTGCAATAACCTTTATCTTCTTATGTCGTTTTCCCTTTGAATTTTTTTCTTAGATTTTTTCCGCTTCCCAGCTTGGCGCATGCGCTTGGTCGTTAGGTTCAAGTCCTGGTCGACACGGTTTTGTGTTTTTTCGTTAGTCGGAAGTCAGCGCTCGTGCTGTGTGTTCTGTCTTCGTCCGTCATTTTGTTTTCGCGCTCCTTTTCTCATGGAGTAATTTGCTCTCCGAAAGATGCACCCTCGAAGGCAACGCGAATATACCTGATTTTGTTTGCAGCCCGCATGAAGCCTACGCCCCGGAATCTACCAGCCGCCACCCGTGTGCCACTTGGTATGGGGATAGCCATCAACAAACCACCTCCTTTAATACAAGTCCTCACCCTTCCTCCGCCATCTTCAGTATCAGGAAGTACCATTCAGCACGCAACAGCCATCTCTAGCCTCTAAAGATAGCCATCTAAAATCATTTTACATATTTTCACCCTCTACGATGTAACCTGTTAGAGACTTCTTTGAATTGCCGATTCCTTTCCGCCTTCGTTTTTTGTTACGCTGCTGCGTGGGATTCGGGTGGATGGAGGCCATGCAGCGGGTACAATCCGTTTGAGCATGGAGCAAGGCGTCAGAGGACGTTATGCAAGAACGTTTCATGGAGGAGCGTAAATGGGTGTCAGTGGGAAAAATGGGCTCTCCCCTGGCCCGTGGGTTGCGTTGAGGAAGTATCTGGTGGATGATGCTTAGAGAGGGCGAAGGATTCACTCTCCGAAACTAGAGAGGTTTGCGTTTTGGTATTGTGGAGCTAGCACTGCTTTTCTAGTAACACTGCGCTGGTAGCACTGACAAATGCACTAATCGCCGGAACGCTGTCTCCGAAAGGGCGTTGAATTCCTAGTGGGCTTGTGATATGACTGAAGCAGATATTTCCCTCAGATTGTCTGACACCTTAAGAAGAGGCGGTTTTAAGTCAAGTATTTTGAATTTATTTTCTTCCAGTGCTACAGGCATGCGTTCTGAAGGCACGATAGTATGGAAGCACGGACACAGACACGAGATTTCTTCCTTATTTTGCTCGTCCCATCACAACATATGATTTTAACAGAGTAACTAAATAATGATATTCCAACTAGTACACAATACTGCCATTTTGGGTTTCTGGCGCTTGTTTTTATTTATATTTTTTTGGGGGGGTGGGAGGGTTGGTTAGATCTTTTAAGTAGCGATAAATGGGGTTAATTATTTTTCCCCTGGTTTCAGTTGTAATGCAATTACGAACTGTCACTTTTTAACGAAGGCAAAGATTCAAAGCGTAGAAAGTTAACCCTAAGAGATAGCGATAATAAGTTTAATGAGGAACAGCACAGGATTAGGATGACTTGTGTTAAAGATGCTGCCTGTAGTTTGTTTAAAATACTGGCTTCCTTAAGAAACTTGAAAATCCTTGAAAAATCAACAAGGGCTTAATCACCTAAAAGTAACATGGCATGCACAGCAATATATTCAATGTAAAATGATGTAAAATATTTTTCTCGGTCCTTCAAGTTCTGCACAGGAAACTGTAGTGTGGTTCACAGTGAGTTCATCACTGGGCATTTTGCAGAGAGGTTGGTCAGTAAAAAGTTGTGCTTAAGGTGTGTGTGTCTGATGAGTGGTCGACATAAAGTAACTTTTGTAAAACTTTACTGATATCTACATGATTTCCATTCTGCTAAAACGGGCTTTGCAGAATGCATTTGCTTTTACCCATTCTTCTCATGCAGCCTGCCCCATGTTCCTAAATTTACTGCTATTAGCTTCAGTTTATCTCTGCGTGGTAGGTTCACATGTTGTATTTGACCAAATTGTGCGGCACACGAAATCAGTGTATGTGATGCTGTTTTTCGGTTGCCTTTTACAATTCCCTGTACAGCTAGAAATATGGCATAGCACAAGGCAATAAAAAGCGATGCACGCTACGGCTGCTGGAACAATATTTCTATTCTGCCTGGAATTATTCCGCTTCCAACCAGCATATCTATTTTGGATCCATTAGTGTAAAATTCAGTGTGTCTTATTTTTCTTGCAGTTTAAAAAATTTTCTGTAGTATGTGCTCACGCGGTCCTTCTTTTCTGTTCAAATGTTTATTTGCGAAGTCACAAACAGCGGCGAGTCTGTACCACAGTTGCAAATATTCTTGATTTTGGGCAATTTTCGTTAGGGATTCTAGTGCTGCTAACTCTTTGCTTTTTTCTGCAATACGCAGCACTAATGTCATGATAAGAATGTGGTTTGTTGTTGAATAATCTTCTGGGCACTTGATGAGAATAAAATAGCGCGTTGTTTGGGGGAGAGAACAGGATTTTGAACTTAATTGTATAAAAATCGACTCTTCGGCCAACTAGAGCGGGCTTACTTGCTTCAACGTAAAGGCTTGGTACCGGCGATATTCTGTATGCTCTAGATGATAGACGCAGACGAAGATTATGAACGGCGTCTAATCGTGCCAGGTAGAATGCTCTTGCTTAATCATATACTACGAACACGTCGCTTATTCGCTACTATTAGGCACCAAATAAATTTCTGCATTAGCATTTAAGTATTGTCCGCCCGATACTAAAGTCCACATTCTGGCTGCGGATACGTGGTAAATAAATAAAATATAGATAAGCGTGAGGCTTAGCGATCGCATAGAGGAAGAGCGTCCGCCTCGCGTGCATGACGAACGGAGTGTGAATCAAGATGCCCGTCAATTCTTCACATTGGTTTGAAAAAAGAATATAATTCCGTGTGTCGATGCAGTTGCAAAGCCAGGCCTGGGGTACCGCCTGATCTCAGTGACCAGAACCGGATTAAGAACACAATTTGGCTACCCTGGTGTACTACTTGGCAGCAACCTTCTATGAATAACGAATTAACCTTCGGCCCTAAGGCCCCAGCGGCTGCGAAGCAACTGACCTAGGCGGCGGCCAGACCTGTGAAGCAGCGTAGGGTGCAAATAATCTCTGGCTCCGAACAGGCCGCCAATAGAATCTGAACCTGGTAACGTTTAACACTAGAACCTGATCTAGTGAGGCTGATATGAGCTGTTAGAGGTACTAACGGGCATTAAATGCATTATCATATTGCTTAGTAAAATTTGGAGGACAGTTGAGGCATATACAGTACTAAAGGACGGGCACGTCATGCGCCATCACGGATTAGCAGATAGACGAGAACTAGGGGTAGTATTCCTCATTAATCAGGATATAGCTGGCAATGTAGAGGAGTTCTATAGTAATAACGGGAGGGTAGCAGCTATCGTAATTAGGCTCAATAGGAGGTACCGGCTCAAGGTGGTGCAGGCCTACGCGCCGAAATCGATCCATGGTGACCAGACAGTTAAAAGCTTGTATGAAGACGTGGAATCCGCAATAAACAAAGAAAATAACAGGACTCTGTACTGATGGGCGACTTTAATGCGAAGGTAGGCAAGAAGCAGGCTGGCGACCAGGCGGTAGGCGGCTATGGAATAGATTCTGGGAATAGCAGGGAAGAGTTATTAGTAGAGTTTGCAGATAGAAATAACTTACGGATCATGAATACCTTCTTCCGCAAAGGAGAGAAGAGGAAAGGGACCTGGAAGAGCCTGAATTGTGAGAGTAAAAATAAAATGGACTTCATTTCATTTCATGGACTTTAAGTAAGGTTTATTTTTAACGAATATCTGCTTAACGACTTCCCAACTGAACGCTTAAACAAGGCAAATCGCTCCACTATTTGTAACCGTGCCCAAACCTGGCGCCTAAAATTCGTCTTTCTGCTCGTAAATGGTGCTCTAAAATAGATTCTGATTTCTGCCTAATTTCTTCACCAAAACGCAACAACAGAATGAAACATTCACAGCACTTAACAGAGTATAAATTTAATACTGACACCTTTCGTTATTCATTTTTTCCGCGAGCGATTAGGGAATGTAATATTTTACCTGGAAATGTTAACTCTGAATCTCTGAGCAGTTTTCTTTTTGAACAGTCCTAATTGTATATTTTAACTCAGGCATTGCGGGAGCTTTTTTTTCTGAAGCAATCTTTTTCCACACTGCGCTTTATATTGTGTTGCTTAATATTGCATCAAGTATTTTGAAACTCTCTCCCATGATTATCCCTTTTACAATGTTATTTCAGATGTGTGAACCTTTGTGATTTTTTTTCCTTTGTGACGTAACTAAAAAAAAAAACCAACCTGTCCCCATTCCTGGAACAGCCTCGAAAGAGGCTAGCAGTATGTTCCAAATAATAAAAGTATTATGCGCTCAAACTGGAATTGTACAGGATGTGGACATCCTCGGAAAGCTGAGTTGTAGCGACCACATAAAGGTGACGTATCGAATTAGCTTAGCCTTGACGAGGGAACAGAAGAAGCTAGTGAACAGGAAGTCGATTAACGAGTTAGCGGTAAGACGTAAAATAGAGGAATTCAGGATATCGCTGCAGAAAAGATATTCTGCTTTAACTGAGCAAGACGATCTTAAAATTAATATAAGGAACGATAATCTGACAGCTACCATTACGGAGTGCGCAGAAGCAGTAGCCGGTAGGATGGTGCGACAGGATACCGACAAACTATGTCAGGAGACGAAAGATCTGATTGAGCCACGCCAATGCATGACGGCGTCTAACCTTACAGACAGAATAGAACTATCAGAGCAATCGAAGTTAATTTATAAGCGCAAGGTAGCCAATATAAGAAAGTTTAGTATGGATAGAATCCAGCATGCACTAACAACAGAGGTATTCAAAAGGCTGTGAACAGAAAACTAGGCATCGTTAAACACCACCAGACGTATGCTTTAAGAGACAAGGAGGGTAATGTCTAGCAATATGGATAAAAATTTGGGGGACGCTTAAGCTTCGTCTTTAAGAGCGAGAGGCAACAGCGTGTTGCAGCGTTGCCAAGGAATGCACGGAACACCATCACCCATTCGGCGCAACGCGTGGCCCGTTGGACACTCTAAGGAAAAGATGCCTGTCTCACATATCGTGGTGGACACAAGAACCGGGCCGTAAGAGAAGAAAAATGAAATTAAAATTGGTTTTAAGGAAAGGAAATCACGCCTCTATCACAATTCTCGCTGGACGCCCGTACCGCGCCGTAAGGGAAAGAAAATCCCTTCCTTTATTGCGCGGTTCAGGTGTCCACCGAGATGCGCCATATTTCGCTCGCGGCACACGACGCCGACGACACTGGCTTTTCTGTGACATGAGCTCCTTAACGAAGTCGCGTTAAAATAGTTGAAATAGCCGATGAGTTCTACACAAAACTATGCAGTAGCCATTGTACTCCTAATGTTAATGAGAGAGACAGCAGCGCAGATCAGTTCTTCATTCAGCCATTAACAAAAGAGGAAGTAAAGAAAGCTTTATGAGCATTGCAAAGGGACAAATCAGGTGGTGAGGATAAGATAAAGCAAATATTTTGAAGTACGGAGGAGAGGTTGTGCTCGGAAAACCAGTAACCCTGCATAAGCAATGCTTTATGACCTCGACCTTAGCAGAAGCTCGGAAGAGCGTAAACATTATCTTAATTCAAAAGTAAATGACGCTAACGAGTTCAAAAATTATCGACCGATCAGCTTAGTGTCCGTCGCCTACAAGGTATTTACTAAGGTAATCGCAAATAGAGTCAGGGTAAACTTAGACTTTAATCAACCATATGATCAGGCAGGCTTTCGTAAAAGATATTCCACAATAGATCATGTTTACAATATGAATCTGGTGATAGAGAAATTTGCTGAATATATCCATCCCCTATATTCAGCCTTTATTGATTGCGAAAGCCATTCGTCTAGGTTGAAACCTCAGCAGTCTTACAAGCGTTGAGGAATCAGGGTGTAGAAGAGCCTTACGCCAAAATACAAGCGGATATAGGTATATTGCAACTGCAGAGCTACCATAGTGCTCTATAAAGTCAGCAATAAAATTCCAATAAGGAAGGGCGTCAGCCAAAGAGACAGGATCACTCCAATGTTATTCACCGCCTATTTAAAGGATGTGTTCCGAGGCCTCAATTGGGAAAAGTTAGGGATAAGAGTTATTGGAGAATACCTAATAATCTGCTGTTCACTGATAACATTGCCTTGCTGAGAAACTCGGGAGATGAATTTCAAATCATCATGGTCAGTGAGTTAAACATGCAGAACAGAACGGCAGGTCTAAAAATTAACATGCGGAAAATCAAAGTAATGTTTAACACTCTAGCAACGTAACTGCAGCTCACAATTGATAGCAAGATGCTGGAAGTGGTAAAGGAATATGTCTACTTATGGCAGGTAGTGACAGCTGATCCCGATCATGAAAAGAAAATAACCAGATGAACAAGAATTCGGTGGAGCGCATATGGCAAGTTCTCTCAGATCATGAATGGAAGTTTACCAATATCGCTCAAGGGAAAAATGCGCAGGAGCATATCTTACCGGTACTCACCTACGGGGCAGAAACATGGAGGCTAACAAAAAGGGTTCAGCTTAAGTCAAGGACAACGCAGCGAGCCATGGAAAGAAAAATATTAGGCGTAACGTTAAGAGACCTGAAGAGGGCAGTCTGGGCGAGGGAGCAAACGTGGGTTAATGACAGCGTGTTTGAAATCAAGAGGAACAAATGGGCTTGGGCAGGGCATGTAATGCAAAGGCATGATAACCGCTGGTCTGTAATGGTAACGTAGTGGATTCCAAGAGAAGGCAATCGTAGAAAGAAGCGGCAGAAAGTAAGGTGGGCGGATGAGATGGAAGTTTGCAGACATAGGCTGGGTACAGCTGACAAAGCACAGGGTAATTGAAGAGACATAAGAGAGGCTTTTCCACTGCAGTGGGCGTAGTCAAGCTGATGATGATGATGGTTAGCAATGCAAACAATGACGGCGGCAAACCAACGTTCCCCCTTATGTCTGGACTCGCGCTCTCTTTGTTATCAATACCCGTATTAAACTCCACTGTCAAGAGTGTTCAGCCAGGTCTCGATGATTAAAACCAACTGTCGAAGTACAATGCATAACTAACCGTTGGAAACGCTCCCCCACGTGACGTTTGACCTCGCCAGAAATGGGGGCTTCTGCAAGGATTTTAAACCGGTCAAAGGACGTTTGTCCCGTTTCAGCTCCAACATTCTATATGGATCAAGCATTGCCGCTTCCCAATCAATTCATGATGCCCGAGATCCCTCTTAAGCCCACTAGTTGTTATCTATTGTGCAGGATTTTTTACGAACTCTCATATTTTGCTAAAGTTTGTGTTGCAACTAATTGTAGTGCTTCACTTTTTTGTTGTGTTGGGGGCAATTGTCGTAAGCTTGAGCTATACTCTATGCCTGAATGCATACCAGTTCTGAGTTTTCTGTGGGGTGCTCTTTGTGATTTCTTCTTTTTGTGATTTTTTTGCGTTGAGAAAACTAAATACGGCGTTTTGATGAACACCGCATATACCTTATCATGAATTACCTTGCATGCCTGTGTTGGTTCACTGCTCAAAGTGCTCCAGCTTTTGCTTTCCGTGGCACATAACGTTAGGGATGCTGTGCACGTGGCGCAAAAAAACATGCCATGGCCTCCGTCTCCCCCTGCCCTCTCTTCCTGTCTCTTCACCTCTTTCATTTCCTTTCTCCATTGTGCCTGCTACCCTTTATTTCCGCTGCCCCAGCTCAGGTGCTTCAGTATCGATGGCAGGTGCTGGAGCTAGCAAAAAGCTTTTCCTTTGATTTTATTAATATTTAAAAAACCACATACTACAACAACTACTCCGCCTCATAGGTCCTGTGTGGAAAAAAGTAATAAGTAAATATCCGAGCATACAATTAAATATCATACCTATCGAGAAGAAAAAGAAAGCTTTCTGGCTACTTTTGGGGTAATTAAAAACTTCCTTTTTGGCGGCATTTGGGCTAATGCGGAGGTCAATTAAGCTTAATTTGGTCGGAGTGATGTCGAAACCCTAAGTTATGCTTCTATCAGTAATTCCTGCTGCGAATCTGACGTGACTGGAACCACCTCCCCGCAGAAGTTGCTGGTATTGAAAATCATGAGCAGTTCCGTGCCGCTCTAGCTAACATTGTATATTCAGGTGCTAGTTAACATTCTTTTAACCAACTGTGTTTCTTTCTCTCAGTTTTTGTATATTTACCACTCACCCTATATAATGTCACTAGGATAAAAAAAAAGAAGTGAATAAAAAAATAAGCGCTCATTTTAAGGTTGTTTTTGGGTGCTGCAAATCGGAATTTTTTTGTCATAAGGGACGCATAAAAACTTGTGTCCGTGTTTATTTGGTTATGTCGTATGGTACAGGCACAGATTAGGATCGACCTGTAGACCCCGTCGCAATGATAATATAACAGCTACCCTTTTTGACGAGAAAACTTAAATCAATTTCTGTGTGCCCCAGCAGACTATTTTCTATTAGGGTACATATTTGTCTCTCACAAGTAGACATGCTGGAGAAAGTGCATGGTATTTGTACGTCGTCTACACAAGTCAAAAGCATTATGAACATGCGTATTATTTTACCTGAGCAATTGATTTTTACGATGAAGTTATCGTGCATAGAATACACTCCGTAGGCATCTGTTGAGTGAAAGTAATAGACTTCTTCTTAGCTCTAATCAGAATGTGCGGTTATCTGGTAAATCGTTCAAGCTGTTAAATGTGCACTCAAGAGGAGTCTGAGCTCGTCTTTTTACTGCCGGAAATCTATCTACACGTTCGCGGAATTCTTAGAAACTTCGAAATATTGTGCTGCGCGACCGACTGCCCTAATTAAATTGAATTAAACGTCCCGGCTCCCACCTTCTTTTTTAGTCACCGCGGTAGGTAGGAAGAGTCCACCACTGCGTCAGCCACTCCTGTGGCGTAAATCAAAGCGTACACGTGTATTTTTATTTCCGTGGACCTAATTTGTGGCTACATTGTCTGTGACAAGAACTGTTTATTCACTAAAACCTAAAAAACAAAATAACAGCGAAAGCGAAGCGGCCACTAGACTGGCACATATGCACTCCACGCGTTGGGTGACTCTGCCTAACTACCGCGTTAAGTTCAGCAAAAGGCGGGAGCGGGACGTTTAATTCAACTTAATTAGGAAAATTGGCCCCAAAGGGCAAGAATCAGAAGTTTTGTAAGAATGCCCGGAACGTGTAGACTGAGTTCCGGTGGCTAACAGACGAATTCATATTCCTCGTGCACCGTTAAGCATCCTGCCGCGGATACCTAGCTCTGTTTGGTCAGGTAGGGGGCCGAAACGCCACGTGGCATCATGGGCCTTCTATAGGTCGCAGAAGACCCAGATGCAGTTTTGTTTTGTGGATGAACGCCTACCGGGTGTGTTTTCTAGCGGGACAAGGTGATGGGTAGCGGTACATGCTTTTCTAAACCCACATTGATGTATATGTAAAAGTCGGCGGGATTAGAGAACGAAAGTAAGCCTTAAGTTTGGAACGCTCTGAATAGTTTTGCAACACAGCTGGTGATGACTATCGTTCTGTAACTACTAGGACTTATTGGTGGGTTTCCGAGTTTCAGAAAAGCACAACAGCTGTTTTTTCCACGCCTAAGGTATTTTTCCACTTACCCAAATTTTATTGAAGTATTTCAACACTGCCTTAACGGGAGCTTCAGAGAGATGGGTGAGCGTAGCATAATGCACAATGTCTGGTCCTAGTGCTGTCTTTTTCTCGGAGAAGAATGACCTAATTCTTGCAATGTGATTGGCTGATTGCAGACTTGATGTGTCTGCTCCGGAAAATTTAAATTGAAATTTGTTCTTTTGGGGAAGGTAATGGCGCAGTATCTGTCTCACATCTTGCGGACACCTGAACCGCGCCGCAAGGGAAGAGATAAAGGAGGTAGTGAAAGAAGAAAGGAAGATAAAGGTGCTCTAGTGGATGTGTCTGAACTAATCCGACCGTCTAGGAGATCTTTTACGTCCACTGATATCGCACAGCACACGCCCGCTTTAGCGATTCGCCTCCGTCGAAACGACGCCTCCACGGTCGGGTTTGATACCGGGTACTCCGGATCAGTAGCCAAGTGCCCTAACCACTGAGCCACCGCGGCGGGTTGTGCTCCTGAGAAAAGTTTTTGTTTTTGTTCTATTGCTTTGTGCTTTTGGAATGCGCTTGAATAGCTGGACGAAATTAAGGCTTCAGCAAAATGCTCGCCCGCCGCCCCGTTGACTCAGTGGTTATGGCGTCGGCAAGACGCTACTTCGATCTCGGCAGCGGCAGTCGAATTTCTATTAAGGTGAAATTCTAGATGCTCGAGTAATGTGCGATGTCAGTGCACGTGAAAAAACCCCAGGTGGCTGAAATTTTTCGAGCCCTTCAATACAGCCTCCTTCATAGCCTGAGCCGCTTTGGGATGTTAATTCCCTAAAAACCATAAAGCAAAATGCTCGCCTTTTTATAAAGTTTTTTCTGCCGGGTGTTGGCAACAACAAAAAATTGGAATAGGTGTTGTCGCCAGTGATTTTGCGAACTTCTCACAATGAAAGAACTTTTTCCCACATCTTGATAGATATCGTACCAATATCACTCAAGAGAAAAGTATACAGCAGCTGTATCTTCCTGGTGCTCAGCTACGGGGCAGCATTCTTGAGGCTAACAAATAGGGTTCAGCTTAATTTGAGGACAACGCAGCCAGCTATGGAAACAAAAATAATAGGTGTATCGTTAAGAGACCAGAAGCGGCCGGAATGGGTGAGGGAACAAACACGGGCTAAAGACCGCAAGTTAATTAGGTAACGAAGTGGATTCCAACAAAAGGCAAGCATAGCAGCAAGAGGGGATGGGGGGCAAAAGTTAGGTTGGTGGATGAGATTAAGAAGTTTGTGGGGATACGTTGGACGCAGCCGGCAAAGGACAGGATTAATTATAGAGATATGGGAGAGGCACTGGGCGTAATCAGGCTGATGATTTGATGGTGATGATGACGATGTCACATTTTTTTATGCCGTGGAAATGTGTATAGAGGACACAAATTCCTTGTAGCGACCTGTGGGCTGTGATGAAAACAACGTTATCTAACTATGGTCACAATGTGCGGAAAAATTTGAGAGTTGTACGTTGTTTTGTACTTCAAATAGCAAATTGCCACTTGCCATTCTGTTCGTTTCTAACCTGGGCCCAAGGCGTCTGCCGAGGACATTGATAATATGATCAGGGAGAAAATATTCTGTAGTTTTTCTACTCCTTCATTGTGTACAACATGGTATTTTGGAAATGGTATAGTATTTTTCTGGGAGAATCTTCAGCCTCATTTCACCCTCTTTTATGAGGGCTCTCATTCTGTGGAACAGATATAGCCAAAAATTCTATCTAATGTTGGTTTGTGGTGCCAATCAGCTAGCACTGGGCCGAAAGAAGGCACGGGACAAGAACTTGCAAAAAAGCCCTGCCCATGCCAGCTGTACATCAACGTTATAATACAACATATAAAACTCAAGGCATTTGGTGACGCAAGGCTCAATAAAGGCCGCGTTTGGGCGAGTTGATTTTCCATGCTTAGCGTAAAAGCGCAAGAAACAAGGACGTAGAATAAGACAATAAGACAACACGAGCGCTCATGTTGCCTGTCTTATTCTACGTCCTTGTCTCTTGCGTTTTTACGTCCAGCGACCCAAGACTATCCCTTGCAGACAGGAAAAAAAAAACGAGGAGTCAGTAGGAGGCAGGAAAGTTTTCAGAAACGGATAGGAAATTAAAAGATTAAAAGGGCAGGACAGGAAAGGGCGAACTGCCGATTTCCTTCGGTCGGGTCAGGCCGGAGGTGCCGTATACAAAAAGAGGGGGCCAAAGTGGTGTGGTGACTCCGCTGAGGGGCTTTAAATCTCCAAACTCTCAGCATCGGCTCAGCCACCAAGATCCCCCTTTCCCCGGAGACGGCTAAGCCACGTAGGAAAAAACGTGGGTGCTCGGGTTCGTGGTGACATACTGCTCAAAACCATCACCTGGGGGGATGTCCCTGCGTATGCTCAGGAACCCGTGGTGTCGCAACACACCAACTTACCAACATCTGCATGTAGAGATGTCCATACTGGGAAGTTAGCACTAAGAAAAATCTAACATCTGATAATGAAAACATATGGCAGACTAACCTACATAACTCTACAAAACAGAGTTTGTTGCAGACGCAATCGAAGATCCGTCTTTAAAAATGGATAAATTTAGCGAACACATCTCATATTCGTCAACGACAAAACACATTCTGTCTTCAGCTTTTGAAGAAAGCAACATGCGCTCCAACGCCTGTTTACAAGCCCCCTGCCATGCATTCAGTCATGTGTTAATTATGCGGCTGTTAGCTTTTAAATCTCGATCTGTCGCATTGTTTGTTATTTATGCAGTTCGTCCGCAAGCAAACACGTTCTACGACGTCCCATATCGTGTATATATATGACAATATTTTTGTCCGTGCTTTCGTTTTCTTTTTTGGCTGTCTTTTCTACCGCGTGACAAATTCTTCTTAGCTTGTTCGGCGTAAACAACAAGACGTCAAATTTGTAACCCACAGCCATCTTCTTAAACCCATGAGCCGCGCTATGAACATAAAGAAAAACAACAAGTTTCCTCTGATTTCTGTCCTCAGGAGCCCGCTTAGATTGTCAGCTGAAAATGTTAGTCCATTGTAGTCATCCTCTCCAAAGGCCAGAAATTCACTCTATCAGGACAGCTAGCAGTTTATAGCCGGAAGACCTGATTTTTAGCCTCCGTTCAGCGCATAGCTACACGATTTAAATAATGCCGCTGTTATGCTTTTATGAGTGATGCTATTAACAAGTTTCGAGTGGCCTCGAGTGAAGTGCAGCAGTGCTATACCTGACCTCTGTTCGTATTATCAATAGCCTTGGTACGGCGCAAATTTAAGAAGAAGGTAGAGAAATTATAGCACGTTTCCTTCAGAGACCTCAAAAAGTATATTTAGGCTGAATGCTCTTTCTTTAAACACCTTTGCTTCCTCTACTATAATGCTGCTGAACGTGTCTTCACAGCAGAATCTACGTAGTCGTCGACGAACTTGAACACTTTGAACACTATTTCGACGTTCGAATAAACGGTTCACTTACTAGCGACACCAGCAGCGCAGGCAATGACACAATGTTGGAAATATATTGGCAAAGACCGCTCCTAAAAAGGGCCAGAGTGAAACCATCCAATTACATTGTTAGGACGATCACTGCTCTTTGTGGAGTGCCTGTTGAATAGGCGTTCCTCACGTGTCTCGTCTTTTTAGCGGTGGGCTATCGACGATTATGAATATCTTAAAGGACAGCACTGCGAACATGCTTAGGAACGAAGTGTAGAAGGTCGGGACTGGTAGAGATAATATTACAGCGGTACTAAGTGTCATCACAGAGGACGAGCTAGGCCATCCAAGAGTCGGAAGGGTCGGAAGTGAACCTGTTGATACTGTGGCGGAGCTCTGCATCCTGACGCCTTTTTTCGCAAATGTTAGCAAATGCGGAGAGCTAGAACAATCCGGCACACCTGTTACTGGAAATAGTTTCAGGTGGGGTAAAAGCAGGAAGCGGGCATTTTTTGACCCCGACAAGACTTACAGACCACCGCGTCAAAATACTGTTGCAGCCGTAAAGGAGAGCGACGTGGCCGTTACGTAGGGTGTTTCAGAGAGGAGAGCTAACAAAGTAGATGGTTATGTCTGAGAACCCTAAAATGGCGGCTGTGTAAAGAGAACCTAAATTTCTGAAGTGTCCGCAGTAGTTCAAAGAAGTTTCGTTCGGTAAAGGAGTACCTGCGCTCTTACGTAGAGAGGAGGCAGCTGGTCTAGGCGATGTACGGTCAGGCCCAGATTTCCGCTGAGAAAGTACTGCGTCTGACGGTACCGATCCCTTGCGTCAGTGCGGATTTGAGTGGAGGCGGCTACAGGGAAATGTGTTTAGCATGGCCAGGTGGTAATCTCAAATATCAGCCCGGCGCAGGCACTTGCTTGGTAGCGTCCCCCTGCAGAAATCGACGTTCTCCTTTAGAAGATCCGTGAGAGGGTGTGCGATGTTGGCAAAGGCATATCAGGAAAGCAGTGTTTTATGATAACTAGAGTCAGTGCGCTACTCTTTGAAGCTAGGTCAGGGTGTCTTAGAACGCGCAGCTACAAAAATAAATTTAACGAAGATGACACATGTGCTGTGTGTGGTAAATCTGTAGAAACAATAGAACACCTCATTCTAAAATGTGCTGGTATCCATCCCGATGTCGATGCAGGCACAGTCCTTCTTCCTGACTTCCTGAGGCCCTAGGGTTAGAGATAACAATGGGCAAGTAAAAAAATGTGCGGTGAAAATTAGCAAAAAGCGATTGCGAGATTTGTGGCTTTAAAGCAGAGAGGTGATATAAGGTTAAACGTGTAGGAAGGCGTACTTATATAAAATGGCGAATTTTATTATTTATAACAAAGTTAAACAAAAATAAAGAAAAATCTCAGCGTGGTGGCAACCACCATCACCCTATTTCAAAGGGGACGCTCCTACCTTCCATCGATCCATCCATACATTTGTCATACACGAATGGACAGTAATATGAGGACAGCCTTACGAATTTCTGGACTTCGTTACAGGAATGCTGCGAAGGGAAATCTTTCATGGCGCCAGATTTAGCTGAATTAGGACCCTTCGAGCACAACGATAGTTTGGTGCAGGAGAATGGTACTGTGGTAAAATATGTAAACAAAAATTCTACATTGTATTGACGCGACACACTAAGGGCTGTAATGAAATCGGTGGCCATAATTGTCGTAAATACGGCCGTTGGAAGAGCGGGATGCAGGTAATGTATAGCTGGTGCCGAGAACAAGGCTGGTGTCAAATGCAGCGGCTATGCAAGGCACAAGTGCATACATGCAAATGTCGGATTGGAAAACCAGGCCTTCTGTGTTCGCTTAGACGGCGGTGGCGGTATGGGGTAGGGCAGCGTTGGAGATGTGGACGACATTAATAATGTGTACGATAAGGTAATCTCCATCGAGAGGAAGACATGATTGAGAGGGTTGCGTCAGTGCTCGAAGGTTTGGGACGCAGGCGAGCATAATCTCCCAGTGCAGATTATGTTGGTAATAAAGTATTGGGAGCCCAAGTTGAACGACACCATGCTTGTGGCTGGGGAGGGAGGAACGGTCGAACAGACAATTAATACTGAGAACTGAACCGGTTAATTGTCAGGGTACCCGTCGCGGTGACTCAGTGGTTACGGCGCTCGGCTACTTATCCGGAGTTCCCGGGTTCAAACCCGACCGCGGCGGCTGCGTTTTTATGGATGCAAAACACTAAGGCGCCCGTGTGCTGCGCGATGTCAGCGCAGGTTAAAGATCCCCAGGTGGCCTAAATTATTCCAGAGCCCTCCACTATAGCACCTCTTTCTTCCTTTCCTCTTTCAGTCCCTCCTTTATCCCTTCCCTTACGGCGCGGTTCAGGTGTCCAACGATATGAGACAGATACTGCGCCATTTCCTTTCCCTAAAAAGCCAATTATTATTATTATATTAATATTATATTATTATTATTATTATTATTATTATTATTATTATTATTATTATTATTATTATTATTATTATTATTATTATTATTATTATTAATTGTCCGGCATAGCGCAGAGGGGCAGGGCGCACCACAATTCGCGACACGCACTCTGCACGTTGCAGGCATGAGGACCTTGAGGAGACAAGGGCAAATATCAGCACTCAACATGGATACGCGTCAGTAAGTGCTCGGATTGAAATATCATCCACTGTTGTGTGCCGTAAGCTCGGTCCAGTGGTGAGCAGCTGATTTCCGGCCCGGATGATTTATGCAGGTTGACCTCCAGCAGCTGCATCAGCTAGGTTTTCCAACTGGAACGGACCGCAGGGTGCAGCAGTCTGAAGGCAAGACACCTGCGGAAAGTGTGAGTGAATGGCTTGCGGCAACGGCTAAAGGGGAAATTGGCTTGGAGGGTGGACGGCCACTTCTTGTGGGGAAGTGCTTGGCGCAAGAAATGGCAGGGAGAGTCGGGACGATTCCAAAGGAAGGAGTCGGTTTGCGGAGTTGAAGAGGAAGTGCTCTGGCAGTGCCGAACGAAGTGGCAGATGCGATAGTAGCGAAAGCAGATTGATCGGTCGAACGCTATGTGCAACCGATCCAGATTGCGTTAACGCGGAGAAACAATAGATGAGACGGAAAAGGAAGGTAGGTGCCAGAGAACCGGCCGGGCTTCCGATGGCGCACAACGGCGTAGGGAGGTTCAATTTTTCCGTTTCTCGCCGCTCGACGGCAGCTGTGATCCAGCTGACGGAAAGAGAGTGATCAGAGGTGTTCGGCCGGGGCTTCACACGCGGAGATGCCTCCTCTTCATAGCCGCCGCGGTGGCTGAGTGGTTATGGCGCTCGGCTGTTGGCCCGAAAGACGCGGGTTCGATCCCAGCCGCGGCGGTTGAATTTCGATGGAGGCGAAATTCTAGAGGCCTGTGTACTTTGCGATGTCAGTGCACGTTACAGAACCCCAGGTGGTCGAAATTCCCGGAGCCCTTCACTACGGCGTTTATTATAGCCTTAAACTAAACTAACCCATAAACTAAACTAACTCCTGTTCATGTCGAACAATCCTTATTATTTGCTCCTGACACCGTGGTATCGGAGTGCTCGCCTGCTTGTAGTCGCTGTTTCTCAAGTATACAGGTCACGGCCGTGTTAGGGAGCAGAAAAACTTCTGTAGAATGCGGCGATTTTTAACTTTCTGGAAGCTACTGCATTCCTTGATAGCAGTGCTGACAGCTGTCTTGTCTTTGCAGAGATGCGAATGCAAAACACAGTCAGCAACTCCTTTCGAAGTGCTACCCAACTTATCAGGCTCGGTTATGGCGTCGTGCACATTTTCTCCAAGGGTGAAGACGCCTTGGATATCGGCGATGCAGCTTTCCGTCGAAGAGAGGGCGCGGGAAACATGTTGCTATTTCGTGAAGAGGTTCCTGTGATCGGACCATCTAAAATCTGAAGTTTTCCTTTATTGGTGCCACAACGTGTTATTTTAACGTCACATGTTTCGTGCCACACCATGGACGTGCCCTGAAGGTAAAAGATGACATTTTTCAGCATTGGGGAGAGGTCGCACTCGCTGTAGGTGTTGACTCTTTCGTTCAAGCTGAGCCAGTCGGCGACATCGGCGCTGTCAGTGCTAGTAATTGTGCCGAGTACACACGGACCAACCATGACCACAAAAGGAGTGACCTGTGAGTCTCCAGGAAGAGCAGTAGTTGCAGTACCAGACTGAAAGCCGCTGCTAAGCCCGCGAGGTGGCGAGCGTACACCCGGCAGGCGTGGCAGGCATCGATTCAAGACTAGGCGCAAGAGCTAGAGGAAACATCAACGCTAAAACGTCACCGCATAAAAACCTGCAAAACCCAGCGCATAAAGCACGTCCAAGCCTAACGCTTCCTTCTCACAATTGTTAGAATCATTTTTGTGATACATCACTGTCGAAATACCTGATATGTCTTCGTGTTGAGTGGGAATGCAGCCGGGCGGTAAATCGGGGTAAGACACACCTTTCTGAGTGCTGCGCCGAAATGAAAATTAGGAGATGTGCAAAGGAAGTTATTATTGTTTGCGAGCTAAAGCCTAACATAAATAAATTGCTCGTTGACATTGTCCGGTCAACCGTAGAGATGTTTCTCAATAAGCTCTTGCTGCGGTTATTGCAGGCAAGCAGACTTTATGGCGCGAAGAACTGATGAAGCTGAGTGTATGCAAGGCACTGAATAAACTTCACCAATGTTTCAATATTCCAAACCGTTTCGATCGTTTTTACATTGTTTAGATATGAACACCGGTCACCATAGTTTCCAGACAAGTTTCCTTAGAAACCGTAAGCGGTTTCTGACTGTATGAAACAAATTACATCATTGTATGAAACAATTAATATCACTAATCTGCAGAAAATTATCTGTTTGAACCGCAAATGATCCCTTAGCACAACAGGTTTCATGGGTGGAAAAGGCAGATATATAGGAGAAAAATTTGCCATGTCTGCTAGCGATAAAAATTCCTTTCGCTTTTACTGTATTTCATTGCGCTTGCATAGCATAGGGGTCATAAATTGTGTTAGCGATAGAAATAAAATACTCTTTAAATGTATAACCAATTCTTCATCCTTAACAAGCTTTTAATCAATTCTAATAGGCTTTACAAAAGAAAGTTAGCGATTCTATTGCGCGTATGCATTTCTCTCTTAGCCGCTGGCGTCGAAGGTTCTGCTCCGCGTCTTGAGATTTTCTAGGCAGCACGATAGGCTGACTTTACCAAACGCTTGCTCATTTTGCATGATGGCTTCATTTTCCTGCTACTCTTTCTCTTCTTCATAATAAATAATAATAATAAACCTCCCTTTCCTTCCTCCTCTTCCGCGATTTTAAGAGTGCGTGTTCTTGATTTTGAGCAACGATAGAAAATTTTTACTCCCGTTCATTTCGAAATTTCTTGTGATCAATGTATTTTTCTTTGATTAAACTTTGGCACACAATTTATTGAAAAGTTTAAGCATCGTGTATTGTTTCTTTGCTTGCGAACCTTTCTTTGCTGCTTCTTGCCTATGTGTTAAAAACAGGTATAAATGCTTAAGAAGCTTTGAATGACATTCATACGCTATTTCAGCAAATTCATTACGCAGCACTGATTGCAGTTCCGCTGATGATAATATATTTGACAACTGCTGGAGAGTACTATAAACTTGTTTCGACAGCTGACACGATCACGTCTTGCAGCTGGGGACTTATACCTTTTAGAAATATTAACGGTATTATTGCAAAACTGTTGCACATGCGAATATATAAAATGCACGATCCAAAGGGCATATTGCTAACGTTTGTGGTGAAGTGATCAGGTATGATCGACGCTTTAATCGAGTGCGTGTCACTTGTTTACGTCTCTTAGTGAAAGACGTACTTTATAACGCCTACTTAAGCCCAGATAATTGCGGCTGGTCAGCTAAAGATTTATAAAGGAATCTCCTCCAACATTTAGCCGACACTTGTCATTATTAGAAAGAATGTAAAAAGTGCGAAAGGAAATGAACGTTCCGGCGGGTATTAGATATATTAACGAGATAAAGCACTGTTTACGAATTACGAACCGGTCTACAATGGAGAACGCTTTAAAATGCCCGCCCCTATTGGTTGCCGGCGACGTGTTGAAAATTTGCCTAACGGGAAGCTGTAATGGCGCCACGGATGAGAAAAACAAATGGCGTTGAGCACCTAATTACGCCCACAGTTTTAAACTGTTTTTGCGAGCGCGGAGTGCCCGTCTACTAAGTTTTAGAGGAAAAATGGCTGCGGCGGCATCTGCTGTCTATTAGTGGCGGAGGCGGCAATTTCGGCGCCAGCAACGACGAATGACTTGCCGAACGAGCTGTTCCGGCGCTTATTTCGACTGAATAAGGAGAAAGTTGAGTGGTTGTGCCGTGAACTTGCCTACGAGCTGGGAGGCGTACGGACGACCGCTTGGTTGGTGCGTCGGCAGTTGCTGTGCGCTCTTCGTTTTTTTTTTTTGCCTGCGGGGTTTTCAAGTGTGCGTCGCCAACGAGTACACCACCGGCTCGCACAACCGATGGTCAGCAAGTGCGTGCGTGGTGTAGCTCAGGCCATTGGAAATGTCGGCGCACAGAAGGGTTGGATGAGTTTCCCTGTGCATTACAAGGAAAAGGCGGCGACGAAGGCCACCTTCCTTCGCCATGGCACCATCCCCGGTGTCGTCGGCTGCGTCGACGGCACGCTGACTGCCAGCGCCGCTGGGGGACACTGCAAACAGGGCAGCATTCTGGAGCCGCAAAGGATATTACGCGATGAACATTCAGATCTTGAGTAGTCTGGCTTTTTGACCGCATGTGTTCGAAAGCCGCGACCTCAACAATGGAAATTCACAATAAAGTTTGTCAGCCTGCGTTTCTCGCAGATCTGCGACGCTAACATGAGGGTGCTTGTGGTTGAGCCTCGCTTTCCAGGGTCTTGTCATGATGCGTTTTCTTGGCGGTATTCATGGCTGCGTCAGAACATGGAGCCCGGGCTGGTGGAAGATGCGGAGTTCCTCCTGGGTAAGCAGCCTGCATTATCAGGCCACTTCGACCGCATATTTTAAGCTACAGTACTCGCAGTGGCTCATACGTAAATGATCGAGGTTACATGGAGAACACGTAACAGTATGATGTATCGTATTGTATTTTTGTGTATTTACTTTTATTACCAAAGCAGAGGCAGAAGACACATTGTTAAAATGTGATTCGTATTTCCTGCGTAAGACACTAAGGTAAAAGGGGTGTGCGCATCATAAGTGTTGTGCAGAATATCACGGCACATCGTTATGCTAGAAGGCTGCGCTTACAGAGGTACCATTTAGTCATGCATCTTCTGCATGCCTGCGAATGTTATGTTCAGCATTCTGGCTGTAGGCTAGCTTGGTATGAATCATTTATTACATAGACAACAACACGCTTCACTGCGCATTTTGGTTCGGGAGGAGGCAGCGGATATTCACTAGAGCCCTGGCTGCTAACGCCAGTGTCAGGGTATCCTGGTGCAAATACTGCAGAAGGGCAGTAGGGGAGAGTCAGGAGGTTTGGGACGGTTGGAAGATTGCGACATCTGGTGTATCTCTCTAGCAACTTGTTCAAAAACGTTCTCTAATTACTCGCGAGATGGCGCTAGTATATCAATAGCCTGGCTGTAATGACGGACGTCTTTGGCGGGTGCAAGTTGCTGTGGAATAAATTGTCTGATTCACGTGGAAAAAGTAAGTATCTGCTATTTCAATTACCGATTTCTCATGTATGATGTACTCAGTGGTCACTAATACAATTTTTTCTCCGGGAACGCGCATCGGTGTCTTATATCATGCAGTAAAAAGTTTGGGTCTTAGGAGAAAACTTTCGCTATTGAAGGTTTCTTTATTTGGGCGATGTAGCTTCGGAGGAATGGGACAGTTAAGATGAGGGTGGAACGGGACACTGTGCCATTCCTCCCGGCAATAAGACTAGTGCTGGGACTAGGGACTCTGCTGCAAGGCTGATCTCCATTAGCCCCGAAAGCAGTTATTTTCGTTAATTTCACATTTTGAGCTTATAAATATTCAGCGCCATGAAAAAGGCATGAGATAAAAGACAGGCTGACTAGATAAAAATTCACGTTAGTACATTCTAAATGGAGAACTAAAGATGTATGATAAAACGATCCTATTGCCTCATTCACGAGCACTGGTTACTGAAGTACTCCTGCGAACATTTCGGGAGAAAGGCATGAATGGTAGGCTACAGCTATGGTGCTGTTTAATGCATGCAACGCATCAACCGAAGCCAACTTATTAGAGCTTTGTTAAGGTGCTTGTTTGCATTTGCATGACATTGCTTCATTTGAATTTCTAGGATGTTGCCAAGGGTATACAAAAAAAAGCATCCCGAGAGGGCTCGGACATAGAACAGTTTGATGCTGGATGCTTTTAGATTAGTGTGCGAATAAAAGTATAAGGGCCGTGGCAGAAGCTCTTAAAGTATCAAAATCATCCCTTGGTTGAGCCGTAATGAAGTACAAGGGTTGCAGTGAGAGAGACCGTATCTTCTAAAGCTCTAACTTTTTCTTCGGTATGGTCTTCACAGCAGAAGATGAAGTACACTTGAAAGAATATTTGCTGAAGGCAAGCAAGATGCATTATTGGCTTACAAGAATGCAGGTTCGTTCGTTGGCACACCATTTTGCAGTAGCATTAAGTCGCAAGTGTCCATCATCAAGGGAAGTGAAAAGTTGGGTGGAAGAGACTGGTTTCTTGGCTTTAAGGACCGCCATACTGAGCTATCGCTTCGATTGCCGGAAGCGACCAGTCTCGGCCGGGCAACGAGCTTCAACAAGCACAACGTCGATGCTTTCCTTTCAAATCTGAAAAGCGTCTACGACCGACACAAGTTAACTCCAGACTGCATCTACAACTGTGACAAAACAGGCTACACAACTGCCCACAATCCGCCAAAGATTGCCGCAGCACGTGGAGAGAAGCAAATTGGTCAGGTCCCATCGGCAGAACGCGGCAAATTGGTGACCGTGTTGAGCACTGTCAATGCCATAGGAAACGTTGTGCCACCAGTATTCATTTTTCCACGGGTGAGATTTGAAGATTATTTCTGAAGGGCGCCCCAGCCGGAAGTCTCGGATTGGCAAGCTGGTCGATATGGACGTCCGGCGAACAATTTGACTTGGCATTACAGCATATTGTGACACATACAAAGTGCTCGAAGGAAAAACGATTTCTTTTAATTTTAGACAATCATGAAAGCCATGTCAACATCAGCACCCTCAACAAGGCGAAAGAAAGTGGCGTCATTCTGCTTACCTTTCCTTCACACTGTAGCCACCGTTTGCAGCCAGTTCATGTATCCGTTTATGGACCATTAAAATCTGGTTACAACACTGCTTGCAATGACTGGCTTATAAATTTTATAAGCCAGTCATTATAACCCAGGGAAGCCCATCTCCGTCTACAACGTTGGAGAACTAGTGGGATCCACCTACGAATTAACGGTAACACAAAGGAACATAATCTCGGGGTTCCACGATCGGGTATTTCGCCTTTCAATAGCGAGCCCTTCATTGCGGACGACTACATGATGTCACTCCCTGACAGACCCGAAGCTTCCCCTAGCAAAGACGTCTCACCACAGGCAGCCACCGCAGTGCGTGAAATGGATGGTTCAAGTCTTCTGGGAAACGTTTTGAACTCAGACACTAACGCAGCTCGAAACATCCTCAGAGATGTCGTCATGCCCACGGTCAGTGAAGCTGCATCGACGTCAACTGTTTCTCCAGCAGTCGTTTGTTCTAAGTGACCTTAGGCTATATCCTAAGGCTGCGCCACGTAACACAAGGCAGAAAGGAAGGAAGAAAGGTAGCACTAAAGTGCTTACAGATACCCCAGAGAAACGTGCGCTCGAGCAAGCAACTGCAGAAAGGTTTGCACGGCAAAATCTGAAAAAAGAGCGCCTAAGACAGCTAAGACTGCCGCCACTACCTGCCTGAAAAGGAAACAGCGTCTTCAAAAGGACCACAGCTCCTTAGTGAAGAAGAAACTGCCGCTTTTGCCTTTGACGATTCCGACAGTGACATTTAATGTGTCGATGATGATAGTCGCGACATTTCTGAGCTCCAATGGCCGAATGAAGCTTTTAAAGCGATAAAAGGTGCTTTTGTCCTTGTCAGGTTTTGTAAAAAAAAATCTGTCGTCTATTAGCGGGTAGCGTGGAGAGCAGCGAGAACTTGGGCGTCAGTGTCTGGTTCCTTCGAAAGAAAGACGAGAGCTCGTAGTTTTACTTTCCTCTTAAGGAAGACAGAGCAACTGTGCCAATGACCGACATTGTTATGAAGCTGCCAGCACCGAATACTATCGGGGGAACAAAGCGCCTGCAACCCTGCTTGAAGTTTGACGTGGAACTATCAGCTTATAATGTTCGCTAAGCAAGTTGTCACCATAACATTACACACGTCCCATTCCTCCCAACTGATGTCCCACTCCACCCTGAGGGAGGGGTAAAATGGGACTGATTTTGGCTGTTGTAAACTATTTTTTTACGCCTGTCCCACAAATGGTAGCAAAGATTGCTTCTAAGAATTTGTGCAGTGTGTATTGATTTATATTGTAAGCCATCAAATATCTGTTTGTGCTCAAAATAAAAAACAAATAAAATATATTTATGAAAAGTTTCCCATTCCTCCCGACTCTCCCCTACAGCTGTGGTCATCATTGCAGTTTGTTCTGTGTAGCAAAACATCTGCCAAGTAGAAGCCATGGCAGGAGACAAAGACGACACTGCCGATGACCCTGACAACAACGGGCTACCTCTGCTTGACGGGCACTTGGCGGGCACAGAAACCCGAGCTACCTGCGTGGTAGAGCGATGTGAGAAAGGATCACTGACCTCTTTGACACAACTTGTCCGCAGAGGCAAGCACACCTGCAGATGGTGCGGCGAGTGACAGCGGCAACAGCTCCAGCGGTGCCATGGGCAGTAAGCTCTACACCACATGGAAGCTGTGGCTGCAGTGACTCACCGTGATGGCGTAGCGAGTTCTCGCAGCCACTCTTGCTACTGGCAGTGCCGTTGCCTTGAGATAGCGCGTGAGCCCCTGTCACAGGTAGCCACATTCAAGCATTTGTAAAATGCTTTGTTTCTTATGTATACTTGAAAGAATTGAGTGCCAAAATATGAAACGCAAACACCAACTGCTCTTTCACCGACAGTATTCACCAGTATGCCTTTAAGTGCATCAGCATGTCTGTTACACAGCTACTGCACTTTCTTTTGCTCAAGTCGAAATACACGCCGAAACAGCTCGTCGAACAAGTGAAATACCTCCGTGCACAGCGTGTTTCGCAGTTGCTTACGTCGACCTGCCCATTTAGCTATAGTTGCGTGCGGTCACTACGTGTTTGATGAATGGGCATGAAGGAAAACTGTAGGGTGGAGACTGCAAGGCACCAGTAAAGTGTTTGCTTTTGCATCACATTCATACGTCACATGAAACTTTTTTCGCCACGGCTGTTCATACAAGTTTTGCTACTGTAGAACAAAGCAGGGAAAAGAAAGTATGCAAGATTAACAGTAAATCGCATATGCCGTGACAAGTGCTGCACAAATTATGCTGCGCAGAGATTGCACGAGAACAGTTGTATCTTACAACGTGGCCAAACAGGCGAGTTGTTGTACTTGTTTAAGGAGGAATAGTGCGAAAGACATAGACAGAAAGCAAAGGAAACACAGGACGAGCGCTCGCCCTGTCTTCGCTTTGCTTTATACTAAATCTTACGCGCTGTTAGCTCTTAAAAAAGCTGGATATTGATTGCAAGCTTGAATGCTAGTAAGCACAGGCTTGGCACGTTGTGCATACTTAGCAGGCCCAGGTTCGCACTTAACTTTCCTGCAACACATTACATAACTGACAGAATGCGCAGCAAGTGTTACACAAGGCTACCCTTTGTGCATTTTACTGGACTAAAAACCATGTCACGTGTACAGGGCACACGAGTATCACAGACGATGATGTCAATATGGCTGCGTTTGAAGTTGTAAAGGGACCCACAAACGAGAGCCATTAACGTTGTTGCATCATACCTTTAAAGGCGGAGCTCAAGCGTCCCCGAAATGGTTTTAGCCTGCATTCATTGCAAAATCAGTTCAGAAGTGAGCTCGGGCGAATGCTGCAAACCTCAATTTTCTTCGGGTCTCTTCAGAATAGAACATGTTACAATGCTGCCGCGAATTGGTAGCGCGTTCTCGACTTTCCCAAATAGAACGCTATCTCGTGCATTTTCGAACAAGAGATAAAAAAAACAAAGAGAATACACAAAACATAACAAAGGCCTATTAATAATTTAAAAGAAAAGGGGCCATTAAGAAACACAGACGCCAACAAGAAAAACAAACACTCAGGAAGTGTACAGCTGTACAGAATAAAAGGAAAGAGTTCACCAGGTGCTGAGTGTCCCAGGTCAAGCGGCGATGCCTTGCAGACAGGGCGGACACGAGAGGTTGTAGTGCGACGTGTCGCTGGCGCTGTGTCGAAGCAAGCGACGGAAAGGAGCCAGGTGGTATTAGGAACGAAAAGGAACACAGGTAGACGCCGGTGGTCTCCTGTCACGAGCCCGACAAACTTGGCAGCAGTTCGAAAAACGTAGCCGGGTCCCGTCGACAGCGTCACGTAACGCCAGAGGCTCAAAGCAGGCTATCCAAGAGTGCCTGCCGGCAACACGGACCCTCAGTCTATCGGCTGCCACCTGCACACTTGCAAAGAACGCAAGAGGCTTACGTCAGTTATCCAAGGGAGGTCACGGCAGCACGGACCCAACGTCCGACGGCTGCCACCTCCACGCTTGAATGACCCTCTCTCCGCTGCGCTGCTTTCCTTTACACCTCGGTTTCCTGACACGTCAGCTCTCCGCTCCTCGTGCTCGCCACGCTCTTTGTCGCTGTCGCCTCGCAGACACCCTTCACACGCGCACACGCGCACCGCTGGGCTGGCACGTGCAGTGCTCCGCTGTCCAACGCACTACTGTCGACGCACCGCGTTCGCCTATCCTCCGCGGATCTTTTGTGCACCTCAATATGCCCCCCAATCGAAAAAGTTTTTTGACGGAGAAAAAAATGCCTTTCGTGCACACAACACTTATGTTAACGTGGTAACCAGAAAGTTAAACACTGGCGAAGTCACCGCAGGCACTTTACACAGTGACACTTGGAGGCATATGGAAACGCGCACAGAGGAAACAGGTGGTCAAATATAATACATCTAGAAAAAGAAAAAATATAAACCATACAAAACATTGGGCGCAAACTTTAAACCCGTCTTCATCATAAAGGTGAAAAATTTCACACTGAACAACATATAACCGGAAAACAAAAAGAAAAATACAATTTTTAGACACTCCTAGACTACATTTGCGCAGGTAACCATTGCAAACACACCGGATAGCAGCACTGTATGTACATTGGGCATTACCCTCCGGTGATATACAAACCACTCATGCAATCAGCGCCTATGTTTCCTGATCCTGCCAACTGCTTCGATTACAACAAAAAAAGAAGCCTGCATGGTTTCATGGGACGCACGCTCTTCGTACGGTTTGAGCACATTGATATGGACCAGCTTCTTCGTGTAGCCACACTCGATAAAATAATCTACGTCATTCTTTTTTCTGCAAACCACAAATGGATCTTTCCACTGCATTAGTAGTTTATTGCGGTTACTCGGCAAAAGCATGAGGGCACGATCTCCAACCCTCAACTGCAACTTCTTGCTGTTCCTGTCATAGTATCTCTTCTGAGACTGTTGCGCACGCAACAGATTTTGATGTGCCGCTCTCACAGTTTGCGCGAGACGTTTTCTTAGATCGAGAACGTAGCCATATGTCGCCTTCTTGTCTTCTCCCAGCTCTTCCCTTGACCAGAGGTCTTTAAGCACTGCGAGTGGTCCTCGCAGATGTCGTCCAAATATCAACTCAAACGGAGAAAACCCCAGACTCGCCTGAGGCACCTCTATGTATGCGAAAAGAAGCGGAGTGATATAATGGTCTCTTGTTTTGGGCTGCTCCCTACTGAGCTTCCGCAGGATCTGCTTGAGTGTGCCGTATGAGTTCTCCACCAACCCATTACACACTGGATGGTAAAGGGTCGTGCTGACATAGTTCAGCGCCAAGCGATCATTGAGCTCTCTCATCATTTCGGAAGTGAAACAGGAGCCTTCGTCACAAAGGATCTCTCTCGGAAAATCTATACCAGAGAACATCTCCACCAAAACTTCAGCCACGGTTGCTGAATCTATCTTTGGCACGGCCACGGCGTCGGGCTACCGCGAGGGCAAAATTGACGAGAGTAAGAGAATATCTATTCCTTTTTACCGATATGGGCGACAGCGGACCGACAATATCGAAAGCGACCTGATCAAATGGAGTGTCGATAAGAGTCATGCGTCCGAACGCAGCTTTCCCTACTTTGGCTTTCACGTCCTTTGACATGAGTCGCATGAATTGACACACCTCATAATCTCCTCCTGCACTCCCGGCTAGTGCAATTCTTCTAGAACTGGATCTGTAGTCGTCTTAATGCCCTGATGCCCCGTCAACGGGCTATCGTGGGCAAGACTTAACACCTGTGGTCTACAAGACTTTGGAAGTACTACCTGTCGAACCTGTCTGCCAGAGGCGAGATGTTAGATGCGGTACAGCAAACCGTTTTTAACAGCATAAAAGTGCGAAGTGCCGTGATGCCTTGGAACACCTTGGATACTTTCACCCAACACTCCTTTAAAGACTCATTGTCTCATTGCTCTTTTTCTAGCGTTTCCTTGGTGAACCTCGTGGGGCCAACCCTTAAAGCAGTATTTTCTCTCTTTCGTCCGCAAAAACTTCCCAGCCAATACAACTTTTGGTTCCTCGCCTTCACTATTTTCACTCTCAAGCTCGTCATTATCTATGCCAGGACATAATTTAGCAGCGCCCTCCGACTTCTTCCATTTACTGTCCGGATTTGATGGCTGACGGGGCTCCGGTATATTTCGAATCATGACGCCGTACAACGGCGTATCATGCATTTCACCAGAGCCGTGCCAGTGAAATAAGGGGAAGCGATACAGGCCTCTGCCTAGGGAACTTCCAGACTACTGCCATCAATGAGAAACACCGTAGATGTCGAGCCCGTGAGAGTCGAGTCAGGAACTAGGGTTCTCCGCACCACCACTGTATTGCTCCCCGTGTCCCGTAAAACACGTACGGTTGGGCTTAGGAGCTCGCCCTCTAGTGCAGGCATGTGTTGGGCGTCTGTAGGCTTTTTCCGGACATATCCTACCACCACGTTATCATCGGCTGGTTCAAGGCTATCTGCCGCTGTGGACACCGTTTCGGGCGCAACACACTCTGGCTGAACACAACAGGACAATTGCTTCTGGTTTTCATGCTTCGAGCAGGAACTTACATTATGCCCTGTTTTTTGTCAATAAACGCCATAAAGCTGCTTTGGCTTAGATCGACATTCGGCAGCCTTGTGTCCCGGACGGTTACAAATACGACACATTCCTGACTGTCTATTTGATGGAGCTTCCTTTTCTCTCGGGAAGCCATTTTTTACAGCGTCTTGCACTCTCTTTTCAAGGAAAACCGCCACAAGACTATGACAGATCCTCACGAACTGTTCCGCCACCACCCAGTCACGTAAATCATCGTACGTTGTGGCCGTCCCCGACATCTCGACTTATCGATCAAAAGGACTGAGCAAACATGCGGCGTATTTCTTGCCTGTTTCTTTATAAAGCGGCTTACTTTCACGAAAGCTTTCGCGATAACCTTCTGCCATAAACCGAAAAAGTTGGAGCAAGGCTAGTTTCACCTTATCATAATCCAATGAATCTCCTGGGGACAGTCGACCGAACACATGGAGAGCTTCCTCAGTAAAAGACATACTTAGTGCTGTCGCCCATTTTTCCTTGGGCGAGCTATGCCCTTCTGCGATACGCCGAAAAGTTTTTAAGGTATGCATCTAAGTCATCCCTGCGATCGCCGAAAGGCGGAATGAATTTGTGTGGGCTAATTGGTACTGAGGGCCCCGGTGCGTGTTCTCGATTACCTCCACCAGCTTCTGCGAGCCTTACTTGGATCTGCAATCTACGCTCTTTAGCCTCTGCCTTGGTCTTTTCATGCTCGCGTAGTGCCTGGGCGTGCTCTTGTTCGGCAGCACGCGCAACGCGTTCTTTTTCTTGCTCATCGGCAACCCACGCACGCAGCTCGGCATCTCTCAACCCCAACTCTTTTCCTAATTCAACCAAATCCTTTAGAGTTGTCATCGTTTGTTTTTATGGACCTACGAAATAGGACAAAAAATCCCACGCCTTCGTCCTTTCGTGGACGCCAATTGTCGCTAATTGGTAGCGCGTCCCCGACTTTACGAAGGGGGAACGCTATCGTGTGCAGGTTCGAAGAAAAGAGCAAAGAGATCAAACAAATCCAAACGAAGCCGTATTTATAGTTTAAAGGAAAGAAATTAAAAATAAAAACAGTATATGAGGCTTCCACACCTGGCAGAACTTATAATACATTATTCGAAGAAAATAACAGTGTGTGAAGATTCTGGGCCTGCACAGCTTGCAGGAAATAAAAAAAGAATTATGCATAGCACAATGCAGGGCTGATCTTGAATAAATACAAAAACTGAAATCTTGCATAGAAGCAAATAATGTAACTAAAAACAAACATAAACCAGCGCTTCAAAAACACAAAGTAAAAATGTTACGTCTCTGCAACTGGCACAGAAGCAAAAAATGTTTTTGAATGATTATAAACATATATAGCAGTTGTTTGATAAACAAAAACACGTAAATAATGATAGTAAAAATGAAAAAAATTCGATTCGGTGCAGGTGGCTCAAGCTGGTTTTGCAAAATCAGTGTCAGTATATTCACGGTCGAGCTGAGCAGCTCTTGCTGCCCATTTGACGCAAGCACAGGCGCCGCCACCTCCCGCACGGCCTGCATGTAAAACAGCTGCAATTACAAATTATAGTGTCAATCAAAACTGAGATGTCACTTAAGTTTTATGCGAAGGGTCGGGTACTGAGATATTTTGGAAAAAGTAAGGTTGTAAGAAACTCCTGTCAGTTTCATAAACTCAGCTCTCTAAACCACGCCCCGCAAGAGGCGTTAAAACAAAAGTTGAGGTGTTGAAAAGAAAGCAATGATATTTATGCTTAAGATGACAGTTTCTAGTCTGCAAAGTGCAGTGTGCGGGGTGAATACACAACTCCAGCTAACTCTGCTGAAAGTAAGCATCCTGACGATTTCGGGCCTCAGTAAGGTCCGCCAAATGCCGCGATTCTTACAGCGTCTGGAGCAGCACCTCATCGACCTCATCATGTCACCGTCGCTCCCCAAGAAGGCTAGGCGTTGCATGCGGTGCGTGCTGTTGTGGGAGCTCTTGCGTGGGCTGCCGAGGGGGCTCTGGTGAGGGCTGCATTGAGGGCTCTGATTTGAGGGCTGAGGTGAGGGCTGCGGTGACTGCTTTGGTGTAGCTGTCAGGAAAACAAATGTGCTTATCACGCAATGCGGTATGTGGGGGAATAAGCAAAGCATTTAGTACAGTGTATTAGATGACATGACATGAATACATAGGACAGTAATCTGGGGCAGCATTGTTGCAGCATATTTCATATGCACATTCGCTAGAGTACTGGGAGATATCGCAGCTTCACTGCAAGAGAAAAAAACATTCTGCACAGCGTGAGAAAGCGAGAGAGAGACAGTTTGGGGAATAGTGCAAAATCACTGCAGTTATTTGGCTACTGCTGCAGACGCTGCCAGAAAGGCTAGTGCTATTACTTTCAAGCAGCTGCCAGAAAGGGTAGTATGGAGCATGAATAATTGCAAGCCAAGTCACTGTCTGTGGGGCTCAGTGTGTCTTGTGGACAACTTTCTCAGGCTCCCCGTTCATCTCCTCTGCTGTAACAGGGTAAAAGGTCCGGCTAGTTGGTACTGAAAAACCATTAAACGAAAAGGGCACCAGCAAAAGAGAAGCAATCAGAAATGCAGTGCATCAACCAATTTATGCATTGCTGTACCTCCTCCAACACTAAACTAAATCTCAGATGAAGTATTCAGTGTTTGTCAGGCGCAAGACGCACATCATGTTGTTAAAAGGTCCACCTACACGGGGTTACGCACGCAGCCGCCCGTCGCCGCCATGGTTCCAACCGGCACCCTGCTGGGAATATTGGCGACGTGCTGGTCGAATGGAGACTGGCCGCGAGCCTACGGGGGTACTGGCGGCGTGGTGCTAAGTAAAGGTGGCGACGGGTCGCTGGGGGCCATTGGCGACGGGCTGCTGGTCCTCCTATCGCAAGAAGCCGTAGCGCCACAAATTCGTACACGAGCGCCTTAACATTCTTCCCAGCAGAAAACGTTTCAATTGCCCGTGAAGTCGTCGCGGTTTACAAACGACAGTGTAGAGCCACTTCAGTAGCCTCAGCATCGAAGAACGACGGCCTGACGCCTATGGCCTGCCAGTGCCTGGAAGAGCGATAATACGGCCTCCCCGGCCGTCAAGCACGCCTCCTCCGGTGTGCCTGTAATAGGATGCGGCAAGGCATGCTCAAGTGGCATTTCACAGAAAGACGTTGAAAGCCTCACCTGCCCTGTTGGTATAAGCGCACTAATTCTGCCCGTTTTCGGCAACAAAACACATGCGAAAGGTGCCGCCAAACGTCGGTGGTGTTCATGGCCGGATTCTCGTTGTTGTGAATAAACGCGAGCGGGTTAATAATAATAATAGTTGGTTTCTTGGGGAAAGGAAATGGCGCAGTATCTGTCTCATATATCGTTGGACACCTGAACCGCGCCGTAAGGGAAGAGATAAAGGAGGGAGTGAAAGAGGAAAGGAAGAAGAAGGTGACGCAGTGGAGGGCTCCGGAGTAATTTCGACCACCTGGGGATCTTTAACGTGCACTGACATCGCACAGCACACGGGCGCCTTAGCGTTTTTCTTCCATAAAAACGCGGCCGCCGCGGTCGGGTTCGAACCCGGGAACTCCGGATCAGTAGTCGAGCGCCCTAACCACTGAGCCACCGTGGCGAAAAGAAAACCAACCGAGCTGGTTTCACATCTCACGCACGCTTTTCACCAGCTGTGTGTGCGTTTGTTAAGTCTCCAGAAGCCCTATTAAGATCATCTCTTGGTCGCTCCGCATTCTTTGTTTTGGCGCCATTTCAAGACTAGAATCCCGCGCCGGGAACTGCAGCAGCGAACACAGCGGGGAAATCATGCCAAATTTGTTTAGTTTCTCAAAAGCAGGTAATAACATTGAAAACCCTGTGCTCTGGGTTCGGGCTACTATGTTTTCACAGGAACATATGCGTGAGCTGCGCTTGAGTAGCTTGTAGCGCAGTGAAGAGCGAGCGAAAGCAAGCAAGGTTGTTAGTGTACGCCCATCCGCCTTGCTTCGTGCTTGCTCCTTTACAACTGAATAATTTGTTTGTGAGACGTTTATGCGGCCAAAAACGTTTATGTTACCGAAAGAGCCGTACTTCGTGGTGGTCTTGTATTTCATTAAGTAAAAGGATCATAATCCCAAAACATACTTGGCTTATGGCACCTTTCACCCAATCACACAGGCTTACCTCAAGTTGTCTTTGTCAAATTTTCGGGCCTGACGCTCCTTGCAGGTTTCTTTCTGAAGGCCCGTGGCCTTCACTGGCTTTGATAACTGTTCTCCGCGCACTTCGGACAACCACATAGAACCTTCATTTCAGACAACGCGTAAAAAACCGGGAAGCCCGCTATGTTGACTGTTTAAATCTGCCAGCGCGCCCTAATGGCAAAAAAAGCTACCCACAAAAGCAGCCCTTTGGAAATGTGAATATTATTCTTGTTTTGCTTCGCGTAGGTGAAAATGAAAGACATTTTTTCTAAAGAATAAACGAAACATTATTTTATTAGCTGCGCGTTTTTGTAGAAAAGTTAACATACGGTCTCTTCTCGTGCAAATAAGCCTCTTGCCGTGCAAATAAATGCTTCTGAGGCAGCACCCTACTAACCATTGGGTGATTCCGCGTTTCGTCACCCATTGACGCCACGCCAAGTCGTCATGCTGCCGTCATTTTGACGTCACACTTTAGAACTTTAGAGCAAGTTCTGTAATTCGTGCCCTGTTTACGTAATCACATGTAGGTACAATTATTACTGCATAAATTTCGTAATACTTCAGGAATTGATCAATTTATTACCTAGAATAACCCTTAGAAATACCACGTCTCTGCCACCAATTTTATTTTTTTTCTTCAGAAAGTGCGTGGAATAGCCAGGTACATCAAGGACTGCGTAGCTTTCACGGTATCATATCCGTGTAATCATTTCCTCGACAAGAAAATCAAATCTCTTCTGCATACCACTCATTTTATCTTCCTTACGGTGAACACACTGAATGCTGAGATGAAGAAAAATAATCAGTCAATGTTCTGCAGCCAGACGTGCTCAGACTGCACTGTTTTGAATGTTTGATACTTACGAATGAAAAAAAAGAATGCCAAATACTCCGCAACCTTCTACTTAGGCTATCTTTTATTTATTAGCCGCTGGCTTTATCTGAAAGCCAGAAGAATATTCCCTGTTATGTGCAAACGCATTTTTGTCCTGAAGGGTTTATAATCACCAGTTAAACTATTTATATGTTTTACGGTCAAGGACAGAAGTTTATTCGGTTGTGAGCTCTGCGCTCACTCAGGCGCTGGGCCTGTTGCTGACCCGGCAGAAATTGCGTTCTGCCAATCGTGCTTTAAGTGCGAAAGCGCTACTTTTCCATGTCTAGTCAGCTCGCTGAGTTTGTGTGAACTTTGGGTTTGAAGGTGATCTTGGCCAAACTATAAAGAAATAAATAAAACAAGTATTGCCGCTCTGGGACTCGAACCTACGGTGGTGCAAAATGATCAGTTTGGGTGCCACTGCACAAGAGCCCTGTTGTATTTTTTGAAACATGGCATTCATTGCACTAAAAGGAAGCTCTATTTACATTAGCTATTCAGAAAGGTTTTGGATAAAGCCAAGAAAGATATCTCAGAAAGTCAAAGCAGCAGGGCACTAAAGAGTAGGTATGTCTAAGCACATCAAGAAGAGGGAGTGCCAATCCACGTTCAAGTCTATTCAAACGCTTCCCTCAGACGATCAATCAATTGGCACAAATGACATTTTTTCTAAAGAACTGGTTAACAGTGCCGGTTCATTATTGTAGTTTTCCATAAGCTTTGTGGATAAATAAGAAAATCATATGAACAGGATCATCAACATACTGCACTCTTTCGATGTATCGTGTGGTATGAGAAGTGAATTAAATTCGTTTTATCAATGTTTGTTGCAAGACAATAATAATAGGTTTTTTTGGGGAAAGGAAATAGACATCCGAGAACAGAATTTCTTCCTTACAACAGATGAGACGCGTAGAATTTTATCAGGAACATCACAGAGATGGCAGCTCAAAGATAAAACAGAAATGTCCTTTTTTCTGTGGATATTGTGGTTTCTTGAAGATATTGTGTTTTGATGACGGGACAAATTTTATCTCTAGTACAGTGTCTTTTATACAAACCCTTGCCTTACTTCTTGTGCTTTATTGGGTAATAAATTAGCCGTAGCTTTTAGCACCGCTATTGTTATGCCGCCCTTTTAGATCAGCATGGGTTCCGTTCATACAGTTGTACGACCTGCTTGTCAATTGGAAGCAACAGAAGGGCACTATGGTTGCGTCGGCGCAAACGGTCTCAACGCGCGGCTTCACCGCAACCCACAATCGAACCTAAAAAGTGCGAGTTCGAGTTCTATTCAGAGGTATACGTAACCACTCGTGTTTTTTGTCGGGTTTTCGTGTGGTGTGGACGTCCGGTTGGACGGACAAAAAATTTGCATGAAGGGAGCGAAAATATAGCGGTTATCTTTACTCCCGCATGTAATGCAGACATTGCTTCAAGGCTACATCCCGCAAATATCGCCAAATGACAATAGGCACTTAGTTGAGCGCGTAAAGCACATATAACATCCGGGTTGTGCTAGGCGGAGGGCAATTTGCATTAGATCAGGATGCAAGATCTACGAAAAGAAAATCGAGGCCCCGTTAAATCTCCTTAGCAGTTTTAGCGGTCGCGGAGAAAACCTGAAACAAAATAGAAGTCAAAATTTATGTTGGTTGCCACGCTTGCTCCGGCAATGTTATATTTTTTTGCAGGTCACTGGTCAATGCTCTCTTCCTGCGTGGAGCAGCTGCGATGATGATTTTGTAACCATTATTGTGCGAGGAGGTGAGCGCAAGAGGCCAGTTAGACATCATCGTCGTCATCATCATCATCATCATCATCAGCCTTACTACACCCACTGCAGGGCAAAGGCCTCTCCCATGTCTCTCCAATTAACCCTATCCTTTGCCAGCTGCATCCACCCTTTGCCTGCAAACTTCTTAATCTCATCCGCCCACCTAACCTTCTGCCGCCCCCTGCTACGCTTACTTTCTCTTGGAACCCACTCCGTTACCCTTAAGGACCAGCGGTTATCCTGCCTTCGCATTACAAGCCCTGCCCAAGCCCATTTCTTTCTCTTGATTTCGACTAGGATGTCATTAACCCGTGTTTGTTCCCTCACCCACTCTGCCCGCTTCCGATCTCTTAACGTTACACCTATCATTTTTCTTTCCATGGCTCGCTGTGTTGTCCTTAACTTAAGCTGAACTCTTTTCGTTAGCCTCCACGTTTCTGCCCTGTAGGTGAGTACCGGTAAGATCATGCTGTTGTACACTTTCCTCTTGAGGGAAATTGGTAAACTGCCACTCATGATCTGCGAGAATTTGCCATATGCGCTCCACCCCATTCTTATCCTTCTAGTTATCTCCCTCTCATGATCAGGATCAGCTGTCACTACCTGCCCTAAGTAGACGTATTCCGGCACAATTTCTAGGCTCTCGCTGCCAATTGTGAACTGTTGTTCCCTTGCTAGGCTGTTGAACATTATCTTGGTTTTCTGCATGTTAATTTTTAGACCCATCGATCTGCTCTGCCTGTCTAACTCGTTGACCATGATTTGCAGTTCACCTCCTGAGTGACTCAGCAAGGCAATGTCATCAGCAAATCGCAGATTATTTAGGTATTCTCCATTTATTCTTATTCCCAACTGTTCCCAATTCAGGCCTCGAAATACCTCGTGCAAACATGCGGTGAACAGCATTGGCGAGATCGTGTCTCCTTGCCTGACGCCCTTTCTTATTGGAATTTTATTGCTGACTTTATGGAGGACTATAGTAGCTGTGCAGTTGCTATATATATCTTCCAGTATTTTGACATAAGGCTCTTCTACCCCCTGATTACGCAATGCCTGTATGACTGCTGAGGTTTCCACTGAGTCGAATGCTTTCTCGTAATCAATGAAAGCTATGTATAGAGGTTGGTTATATTCTGCGCATTTCTCTATCACCTGATTGATAGCGTGAATATGATCTATTGTGGAATATCCTTTACGAAAGCCTGCCTGATCATTTGGTTGATTAAAGTCTAATGTTGCCCTGACTCTATTAGCGATTACCTTAGTAAATACTTTGTAGGCAACGGATAGTAAGCTGATCGGCCTGTAATTTTTCAAGTCCTTGGCGTCTCCCTTCTTATGAATTAAGATAATGTTTGCATTCTTCCAAGCTTCTGGTACAGTCGAGGTCATAAGGCATTGCGTATACAGGGTGGCTAGTTTTTCTAGCACGATGTCCCCTCCATCCTTCAACAGATCTGCTGTTACCTGATCCTCCCCAGCTGCTTTTCCCCTTTTCATTGCTTCTAAGGCTTTCTTTACTTCATCTTTCGTTACTGGCGGGATGACGCATTGCTGTGCACTGCTGTCTTTCTCATTAGCGCTCTGATTACATTGGCTACTGTACAGGTCTGTATAGAACTCTTCGGCTACGTTAACTATGTTATCCATATTGCTAATGACATTGCCCTGCTTGTCTCTTAATGCATACATCTGGTTTTTACCTATGCCTAGTTTCCTCTTCACTGTTTTTAGGCTACCTCCGTTCTTTATAGCATGCTCGATTCTCTCCATATTAAACTTCCTTATGTCGGCTACCTTGCGCTTATTTATTAACTTTGATAGCTCCGTTAGTTCTATTCTATCGGTAGTGTTAGATGCCTTCATGTTTTGGCGCTTCTTAATCAGATCTTTCGTCACCTGAGATAGCTTCCCGGTATCTTTTCGAACTGTCCTGCCGCCTACTTCTACTGCGCACTCCGTAATTATTGATGTCAGATTATCGTGCATTGAATTAACATCAAGATCATCTTCCTCAGTTAAAGCCGAATATCTGTTATGCAGCGCTATCCTAAACTCCTGTGCTTTCCCTCTTACGGCTAACTCGTTATTGGTCTTCTTCTTCGCTAGCTTCTTCCGTTCCCTCTTCAAGTCTAAGCTAATTCTAGACCTTACCATTCTATGGTCGCTGCAACGCACCCTTCCGAGGACGGCCACATCCTGAATGATGCCAGGTTTAGCGCATAGTATGAAGTCGATTTCATTTTTAATCTCACCATTGGGGCTCTTCCAGGTCCACTTCCTGTTTTCTCGTTTGCAGAAGAAGGTATTCATGATCCGTAAATTATTTCTATCCGCGAATTCGACTAATAACTCTCCCCTGCTATTTCTAGAGCCTATCCCATAGTCACCTACCGCGTGGTCGTCAGCCTGCTTCTTGCCCACCTTCGCATTGAAGTCACCCATCAGTACAGTGTACTGAGATTTTACTCTATTCATTGCTGATTCTACGTCCTCATAGAAGCTTTCAACGGTCTGGTCATCATGGCTGGATGTGGGTGCGTAGGCCTGCACCACTTTCAGCTTGTACCTCCGATTCAGCCTAATTGCTATAGCTGCTACCCTCTCGTTAATACTGTAGAACTCCTCTACGTTGCCAGCTATATCCTTATTAATGAGGAAACCCACACCTAGTTCTCGTCTACCCTCTAACCCGCGATAGCACAGTATGTGTCCGTCCTTTAGTACTGTATACGCCTCACCTGTCCTCCTAACTTCGCTAAGCCCTATCACATCCCATTTAATTCCCGCTAGTTCCTGAAACAGCACTGCTAGGCTAGCCTCACTAGCTAAAGTTCTAGCGTTAAACGTTGCCAGGTTCAGATTCCAATGGCGGCCTGTCCGGAGCCAGAGATTCTTAGCACCCTCCGCTGCGTCACAGGTCTGACCGCCGCCGTGGTCAGTTGCTCTGCAGCCGCTGGGGACTGAGGGCCGAGGGTTAATTGGTTTGATCATAGAAGGTTGTGGCCAAGTACTACACCAGGGTGGCCAAATCCTGCTCTGGTGAGGGAGTGCGTTGTCGGTTTTGGTCACCGAGATCAGGCCGCACTCCAGGCCTGGTTATGCAATTCCATCGACACGCGGATTTTTTTTTTTAAACCCGGTGGAGAATTGCGCGGCACCAGGATTTGAACCCCGGTCCTCTTGCACGCGAGGCGGATGTTCTACCTCTACGCCATCGCTGCTATGTTTCCAGTTAGACAAGGAGTGGGCAAGGCAGGTGTGTGACAAGAGCTGTGGGGGAGAGGTGGATGGGTCTGATTGGACATATTGCTCCCTCCAAGGAACGTTCTTGGGCACTGACTTGACTTAGTTCTATCTTTGGGCATCGCGCTTCATAATCAAGCGAACTTAACATTTTAACTTAACATTTTCTATTCATGTTGCCGAGAATTGTAATGGATCTAAAAATTTTTACAGCCAACCTGTTAAGAGCCCAGTTCTGGCTGGAGCTCTCTTCTGCGCGTGCTGTCATGAAAACTGCTATGACCAGATGACGGAGAGCAGCGTATCAGGGAGGAAAAGTGTTACGACTGGGATCCAGGCGCGGAAAAATGGCCTTTTCAGATAGGAGATGGCGCAGTAACTGTCTCACTTCTCAATCGGTGCCTCAATCACGCCACAAGGAAGGGGTGAAGAATGGAGCGAAAGAAAAAAGAGAGAATTAGCTGCCATTGGTGAAGAGCTTCAGGGAGGAGGAGGGTGATGAAGAAAAGTATAAAAGAGCGTGTAGTGCCCATATTAGACCCTTGCACGACGAAATGCTGCTTTCTCTTCTTCCTGCCGATCGGACAACACGCTTCATTGCTGTCTAATGTACCTGCTGCGGCCGGTGTCAAACCTCGCCATACTTGCGGCAATCTCCTCTTTGAAAACCTACCAATTGTAAACGACTCCTAATTAGGGCCACCTCGCTCACCACAATGGCGCTTTGCCGCCATGAAGGTTCGACAAGAAGGAGTCGTCGCATTTTCGAATAAAGGAGCAAAACCTCTTTCTGAACTTGTCTCTCTCACATTCTTTTATTCCCGAAAAGCAAGGAATTCGAGATAAGAAAAAATATCGTGAAGTCGACACAAATACGATCTGCGCTACAACTTCGTGTTATAGTTATATGCCTGAAGGTTCGTCGATTTTTTTTTCTTCCTTAAATCTTGATTCTTAATGAACGATATCTTTATCAAATGTAAAATCAATGAAAATCCCCCATCTGCTCTTACCCATTTGTGCAAAAAAAAAACAATCTCGTCTACGTCGCGCCATTCAGGAATGGTCAATCACCTAGCCTCTCCTGCCTCACAAATTGTAGACTGTGCTCTTTTACTTTATCAGCTTAAAAATAGAGTTTGGAGAGTTTCACATAGAGAAAGACGGAGAGTAAACTTTATTTAGCCTTTGAAAATTTAGATGGATGGTTTGCTCAAGTCCGGGAAACCACTGTCGAAGGCACCTCTCCAAGCCTGTCCTATCAGCCATGAATAAAGATCCTTTTCTGGATAGTAAGAGAAAAGGATCTTTATTTTTCAAGTTTCGTGCAGCCGGTGTCGAAAACTTCCTCGTATATGCCTGTATCGTTGCAGGCGTCATAGAAACCCTTCGAACAGTTGTTTGACATACCGGTGCAGGCAGCAGGAGGGGTGAGGAGCGCCATACACCATATTTCTGTAATATAAAAAGCGTGCATGCGTCCTCTAAAAAACTTTTGCCAGCCTGTTTGCTTAAAATCATATCATAGCCCACTGTAGCATTTTGAGGGGATGCAGGGGGTCTGCATATAAGAGCAGGCCACATTATTTTCAATCTTTCTTGAAGTGTTTTGCAGAACCACGAAGCGTCTCTATAGTTTTTGGTATTTTGGCACATCTAGATGTAGGTTGCTTATTCTATTCTATTGCCTTCAGGGGCGAAGAGCCTCTGTATGAATAAGCGATAATGTGATGAAAATGCAATTACACTGAACATAAACAGCCAACTTTTTTCCCTGAGACTAAGAAAGACTATTTTATATTGAAAGCATTGAAGATATGCCTTTGAAAATTAGGAATCTCTCGGGTTTTGTATAAAAGTACGTGCTCATTCAAGCTTAGCCGCCATTCCACTGCAGGCGCCTTATCCTTTGCTCGTTAGAAGCAGTATGGACATTTCAAACATTTAGAGAGTGTTATCTTTTTAGTACAAAAATGTGACTGACAAGCGTTTACCAAAGTCAATATACACAAATATTTGTATGAAAACCTCAAAACACAAATAAACACGTAATGTCAATAAATACTGCTTCATAAGATTACAGTAAAACGTAAATACTTCGAATGGCGGCAAAAACTGAAAACGTATTTCGCTTTCCTCATTCTGTTATATGCTTGCTTGGTAACTGTACAATTGCGCCATACACATAAGGTATTTTAAGGCTGCAGTTGGCTGCAATTGGCGAGTAACAAAAGATTTGCACAAGTGCGGGATCACTGGAGAGGTGGATTTGTAACGTGTGGCGCTGCGATAAGGAGATATCCAGTTTGTTTGGACAGCAGAGTTTAGGGTAGTCAAGGAGACGGCCACATGACGTGCGAGGATGTTTTTTTATGAAAACCTAGGTTTTTTACCTAAGCGGTATGGTTTGTAGAATAGTGTAAAATTTTGGTGTAATATTTGGTGTAAAACATTGGTTGCATCCGCGCCAATGAAATATAGCTGTGATAAAATAAATAGGCTAGCCTGGAAAAGTTGTGATTGGGTGCTGCAGAAAGCAATAAAACCAGCAGATATACGAGGCATTTTGGGCGTGGTGTATGTGTCAGGTTACAATGGAGCCATCAATCATATTTAACTTCCACGAACTTTCCTACAAAATAAGACATCACTGCACACGACGATCGGCCTATAAAATTGTGTTGCGGAAAGATACGCTCCGGCTAGCGCAAGGCTCATCCCAGCAGCACTCGTACGATTTTTAAGTTATGCGCTTGAAAAATGCTGATTCAGGCCAACATCTCGCTAGCTGCAAACATGGAAAAATCGCGGGTTTATTTCTAACGCCACATTCACGAACCGCAGTGCTGTACGTTGTCATTCCGCTGCTCTGGTCGTCTGCCACTTGTGCTAAGTTGTTTACTTGCCTCTATATCATCATTTTGCCCCCCGCCTTCTCCCACTCTTGGCTGGAATTCGCAACATGAAGTTTTCCAAATTCCTGTACTTTTAAGCCACCTAACGTCCAAGGTACTTCCGTGGAAACTCAGGATTTAATCTCAGGTCTGAACAGTGGAAAGCGCATTCCTTAACGATTTCTCTCAACGTGCTAACATTATAAATGTACTGAATAAAGCATAAATCTAGCTAGTGCTATTGCTTGCTCTGCAACGATTCTTGGCGCTTTTCAACTGTTCAGGCTAAATTTGCGATATCTGCTTCGAAATGTAGTTAGCATATACCTTTTCAAAGATTCGAGCCGATGTTGCTCAGAAAAGCTTCAAAACGCTTTATACTAGTGATGACCTGTGCGCATACGTGTATCATCTCACGCGCCGTTGTTTTGCTCCGCAAGCAGGCACAGAGCTGTCTTTGTAAAACTTTGCATAAAGCGTTGATAAAAGTCTTCAATCGTTGAGGCAATTTTGAAAAAAAAAAACATTACAACAACCAGAAATAGAGAGCCTTCTAGTGCCATCAATTTTGTTTCACCGTATGTTGCACGTACCTCCGCCTATGCCGGGCAGACGCAGAACTGAGCAGTTTTCATAATCAGAGAAAACGAGTGTGTAGTTCCTCGGGTGCCATTCTTCTGTTAGTTTGGGAAAGAATAACGAGAGCACAATCTTGAATAACATTTCATAGGCAAAACAAAGACAGATTCTCAGTATGCAGCAATAGGAGCATTGTTTTTAAAGTTACGTATTTATGTCTTTAATAACTTCTGGAGTATAAATGAAGCAGCCTCAGTACACGTCTTAAATTGTATCCAAACGAAGAAACAAACGCTGCGCCTGATCCTCAAGGTAGAAAAAATCTCAGCTCATTAGCCGCTATGGTTCACCGTAATAAAAAGCTAGTAGCTTGTGCGTATTGCTGAAGCATAACTTTGGCAGTAACTTTAAACGGATAGCAGCACCTTTCTCACTAACAAGCAGGCGATCACAGTTTGTTGTCTGAAAAGATCGCGATCGGCAAAATAATAGCCATTCATAAATCTTGCCTTCCATTTAACGTTGCAGGCATCCCTTCTGTTTCCTAATATTTAGGTACGTTAATTCTTTGCTCGTAACATTGCACAGCAATTGTTGTTTTCATGCTAATATTCCTGAACATTTTTATCGATTAATTGCATAGCTGCATATAGTACGAATCTAAGTGAAGGTGAAGCCATGTTGTTGGTGTAGATATTTGTCGCAGACATCACTTAATGGTTGCAGGAGCAATATTTGAGCGCTAATAAAGGTTTTAGGCGCCGCTAGTGATTTCTGTGAAAAAAGTTTCTTTCTTAATACCATATTTCGAAGGTCAAGACAAAGCCATTGAACTTGAACTTGGTAATTAAACACAAACCTTCACTATTCATTTTATACAGGTAAACAGACAAGTGTGCACAAAGCATCTTGGTGGTCACTGATTTCTCACAAGGTGTCCTGTAATCAGCGCTGTTAGATTTTATTTGGAGCTCGTGACGCTCTCCGCCATACGACAACCCGGGTTAGAACAAAAGCATGGTACACTTTTAGCTAGTGGCTAATTGCAAATGGAATGATCAGCCTTATATATATATAATTATTTTGGCATTGCTTTTCATGTACAAAGAGGCCAGAATCAGCTGCCTATTTCCTTGGGCAGGCTAACACCTCCTTTGAGAATATTTGAAATTTCTTCCGAAGATTTAAACTGCACTCCCGAAACCGACGTTTTTTAAAATGCGCCATGCTATGCCGCCAGGCTAGGGCCCACGCTTGGCTTCAACTTTACTGTGGAACAAACTGCGCGGTGGCTTTTATTCCTTCAACATGTGTCACTTCACGTTTTGAAAGCTTTGTTTTGCATGCGCATTTTTATTCAATTTTTATTTGGCATGGCATTACCTGGCTGACAAGTAATAGCCACTGTTAGAACTTCTACATTGACGGATGTCGATCTCATCATCATTTTAAAGTTCGAGTGGAGCTGCGCCTCTCGCAACGCAGCGCTTTGTTTTCATTTTAAACAACGTTTCGTTTTTTTCTCTCGCGGTCGTCTTGGCTCAGTTCCTTCAGTCGTCCATGCAACAGCAGGTAGACCCTAGGGTTCATCACATGGTGCCTAAACCCAGCGCCCTCACACTTCCCCACCCTAAGCGAAGCAAGCCAGATGATTAATAAAGTAGACAGTCCGAGCCTGCGTCAGAGGCCAAGAGGTCTCCTGCTGTAAACATGGAACTCTATCTACGGCGATGATAAATCCTGCAAATATTGGTAGTAATATTGCCGAAGCAGAGGAGGAGCTGAGACGAGAACCAGAATTTATTAGTCGCGAGATATACTTTCTCCACAAGACTGAAGCGTTGCACGAGCAGATAAACAACCTAGATGAGAAGATCTTCGAGGGGACTCCGGATGAATTTGATTTGATCGCAGGCGATTCGTTAGACGCTGCTACGGTTGTGAAAACAAAAGCGAAACTCCGGACCCAAATGTCTACGTAAACATCGCGTCGAGTCGACGAGCCGCGGACGCCCCAAGCGAAGATCGAGGTGACCGTAAGGCTGGTCAAGATTTTTAACTCAGTTCAGATTAAGATGCAAGCTTAGCCATGGAGACAAGTTTAACTACTTGAATACGCCCCTGACTACAACAGCGTCAGCGTTCGCGGGCGTTCAGCCGACTACCGACTGTTACAAGGACGTCATCGAGTTGCTTCAGAGGTGTTTCATCGATTACCGAGCCTGCAAAGTCTGCTGGACCTAAAACACAAAAACTTTCACCATCCGACGTTCTTCCGCTGCGCAAATAAATGACGTGCGCAGTCTAAAAGCACTAGGAATAATTTCAGCCACGTATTGTTCCATGCTGCGGCACATTTTACTGAGAACAGTTCTTTCTGACATGGTACCGCGTTTTTGTGGCCTGACCAATCACAAGGCATAAACACACCGGCTGTCTTCTTCAACGCAACACTCTTCTACACAGGGTTTGACAGAGGCGGAGCTGGATCTTCGAGTTCTGTTGGCTTTTTTTCGGACGTGAACTGGAATGCATTGATGTGGTGGCGGAACACACAGCGCTGAGTCGTCGGTAGTTTGTAAACTCGCCAGAGGCTTGGAAACCAGCATTCTGGCGCAATCCGCCGACAGCTTGAGCCCTACAAACAACCAGTGTGAGCCATCTGAAAGGACGTTTTTTTCTGTTAACCGCCCGAGCAATTATCGGAGAACTGAGACTCACCTCACATGACTGTAGCAAAAAAGAAAAGATTTGCTGAAAAATAACGGCCGGTGGTTCCGCTGTTTAAAGTAAGGTCACCTTACCCGGAACTGAAAAAGTTATATAACTTGTACTAAATGTGCACGACGGCACGCACTATCCATATGTAGTGCTCAGAAACCTCCTACCGACTCTAAGAACGTTATATCAGCGCATGTCAACCTTGTACCTAGACAATCCGCATTTACAGTGCTCCAACAGACTTTGAAGTTTAACAGCTCAGGATTTACTGCATATGGTCGCTACCAATTTCTACATTGCGGGACCCAAAGGAGTTTTATGCCTGCAGGCATATCGCGCAAAGTGGGTTGCGGTCTTATTGAAGAAAACTACGTGACAGTGGCTGTGTTTGTCGGGAATCGAGGGAAACGAAGCATGAAAATAGTTCGTCCAAGAGCTTCTTATTGTAGGATAGGCACTCAAAATGTATACAGTACCCAGTAAGCAAATTTCTTCTCCTCCCGAAGAGATCGTACGGGAGGTGGAACTAATGGGTTTAGCCGCCAAGTTTATTTCACCTTCAGGCTTTCAAGTAGAGTCGGTCTTTATTCTTTCTGGATCTGATTATATTTGGGATATTGTGACCGGCAGAGTGAAATCTCTCATGGGAAAAACGATGGCCATAGAAACAAGACAAGGCTAGACAGTTGAAGGCCTACTCTCTTGCTCAATACATGTCACTCATTGTAGCAGTGTGATATGTCCACGCACTTCCTGCGAATATGAGGAAATCCGTCGTGCACTCACTGGTTTTTCGGAGCTGGGGAGCATTGGGCTCAAGGAAAACGGTTCACAAGCGACAACCCAAGTGTAAAATTTAGTTCGCGGAATTTGAACGGAACATTATGAAGACCGAAGGTCGTTATGTTGTAGCTTTGTAATGGAAAGCGCGCGTAGAGTAAGCCAATAATCCTTTTTTTAGCAAACAATTCTGTAACGATTTCCTCCGGAAACTGAACGGCGACAACGAGTTGATGGAAACATTGAACCACGCCATTTGAGGTTCTTTGAAGATGGCCATGCCGACAAAGTGTCGCTGGCGGGAAACAGGACTCTTCTGACAGGCAGCATTGTCTTCCTCATTGTGCGGTCATTGGCGAGCATCGATATTCAACCCAAAGTCCCCAGTGTGTTCGAAGCCTGTTCACACGAGAGGAGTGCGATATCGTTGAACGAGAATCTGGTGGCAGGTCCTAATTAAAATTCCAATGTTGTAGCGCTGATGCTTCGATTCCGACAGTACAAGCCCTGACAGCCGACGTCGAGAAGACCATTCTTAAGATAGCGTTCCGACACGAAGACAAGGATGCACTACGTTTTCTTTGGGTGAAAACATCACCAAAAAGTGATGAACATCTGCCAGAGCAATACACTTGGCCAAGACGGCTTTCCTCCTCCAAGACTCTATGTACAGTCTGCGTCATCCTTGTGTAGAGCGCTGGAGCAGTGTGGTCCGTGCACTAAAAACTAAAATTAGAAAGCAGCTCATGGTTTCCAAGCGCAGCACACTTTGACGCCTTGCTTGCAAGTCTATGGAGGTCTACTTTTAAGCACGCGCTAGTCCTAAATTGTAGAAGCTGCGGCAAGATGTCAGTTTTTTTCTGCGGGAGTGTGCGCCGCTGGAGGGCTCTACACAAGGGTGATGCAGACCGTACACGGACGACCTCATCAGAGGTGCAACTGCTAGAGACGCCCTTTGAATGCAGGAAGAAATTATCGACAATTTTTGGGATGGGTGTATGAACATTCGAAAATTGATATCTAACGAGCCTGGCGTAACAGCTCTCTTAAAAAAGAAAATGACGCTAGAGGAAAAGGCATCTGTTTCCCATCAGAAAATTCCAAGCTATTGGTACTCGTCTGGAACACTGTGACAGACACGTTCTCACCGAACCGGCTCACCGAAGCGGTTCGCTCTTCTGGCTTTCAGCAAAATGAACGACCCGTTAGGGTTCTTTTCACCGTTTTCTACGAGCGAAGATTTCTTTAAAAACACCTATGCAAGGCGCACCTTGATTGGAAGGATATGCTACCACCACCTCTTCACAAATTTAGCGTTACTAGGTTTCTGGTTGCCGGCATAGAAGGTAGCATAGAGCTTCGTACTTTTGCGGGCACAAGTCCGAGATATACAGTGCTGCAGCGTACGTGTGCATACAAGAAGTTATAAGACTCACAAACGTCCTGCTTTCGAAGGAAGGAGTTGCACTACTGAAACCTATAACTCTGGCGTAGATATTACCGCCTTGTTAACAACCTGATGAACAAGCAAAAAGCGATTGTACCACATTCGGCAGCAGAGATTGAGAAAGCGGAGCGCCACAAAGTTCAGAAAGAGCAGCAGACCCATTTTGAAGCCGAGGAAGACTGGGTGAGAAAGAAAGCCCCATTTTCCCCAGAAAGTTCTGAGAGGCAACTTATGTTGTATTTTCACAACGAAAATCTGCTGCGAGTCCTGGGCGAGTGAAAAAACACAAATGTTACGCCTGGAGCACGGCATCAAATCCTTTTGACGAAGAACTATTTTTTCAGATAGATAAATGAACAGGCACACGAGCAGGTTTGTCACTCTGGCGTTTGAAATATTTTAACATAAGTGCGTGAAGGTACTGGATTCCTCATGCGCACCAGCTGCTTAAGAAGGTTATCCGATGATGTTACATCTGGCAACCACTGCCAGCAGAGCCGTTTCAACAGTTAACACGTCCACTGTTCACCTACCGCATGAACCAGTCTTCTCCTCTCTTTGTTACAGGAGTCGACCTTGTTGACTTGTGTGCATCAAGCGTGCCGACCATGAGATCGTGTGCGTTGCACAATTTACATGTGCCGTGACAAAAGCTGTCCATATGTGACTTGCTGGAGATTAGCAATAGAGAACTTCCTGTATGCTGTACAAAAATTTGTTTATAGACGCTGGCTTTGTGAGACAATGTACAGCGATAACGCACGGACCCTTCTGAGATTTGCTAAAGAGGTCAAAATGCTATTGGAGATAGTTCAACATCCTGATGTTCACGCGAACTTCGCGGCTGATCATGTTCAAAGGCAGCTTAACTGCCCAAATTCTGCCTGATGGAGTAGAGCCTATAAACTTCTCGTGTGTTCAGTGGAAATGCCTCTAAAATTGTTTGAAATGCATTCACTCAATATTACTGCACTGAGTACATTTCTCAATGAAATTGTGGCGATAATCAGTTCTCGCCCCCTGACGTGCGCTTTTAATGAAGCTGAGGAGCTTTATACGCTGTCCCCGACCTGTGTTCTGGTTGCTTGACGGCTGACTGCGCTTCCATCCTTTCCAGCGTCATCTGCACCGAACTGTTCTCCAGCCAAATTTAGAAGGCTTTGGCAAGAGCAGGATATTGAGCTGCAAGTTTTTTGGTCACTTTTGTTAAAAGAGTACCTGCGCGAAAACATAAACTTTGGAACTGACGAGGGAACGCAACCCGGCCTGTTGAAGCCTGAAACAATAATGCTTTTCAGTAAATGACAACGTCCGAGACTTCTCTGGTTTCTTGCAAGAATTGGAGGCCTTCATCGTGGGCGCGATGACAAAATTCGCTCTTGCTCCCTGCGGTTGCATCGGGGACCGTGGTCAATCATCTCATCCAGCGCCAGCGCCATGGAGGTTAGCTATTCTCATTTTGAGGCGATCAGAATATTGCTATTTCATCGACGGATGACGATGTAGCCATCATTAGCAAAATTCGCCTTAATCTGCGCCTATTGCGCAGCAGAGCTTCATCTTCATAAAGTAAGAAAGAACGCTTCGTTCCTTTCTATTGCGGCCGTCTTGGAAGCGCTCCTTTGAGGCATTCGTGAAAGAACACGTGGACACTGAGGCTCTACACATACACATTCCGTTAATTCTTTGTCTTTTTTCGAGAGTCCCATGTGGCGTGCTCCAGGATCTGGTAGAGATCGTGTTCTCCAGATATTTATTTGACTTCGTGAATAATTTATATTGAAATGGTGGCGGGGAAACAGTGAAAAAAAAAGTTCGTGACATTTACCACACAGAATTTTACCCTAAATGCCATTACCATGAGGCTTGCAACCTAATGTCTACAAGGGTACAAAGTATGGACCTAATGGCCTTTGACCGCCTAGATTTTGACCTAATTGACTTTAATACAAAGGCCTTTTAACTGACGCTTTTTACTCTAAATACATACCCTTGAGGAACTTTACTGCAAAGGCCTTTAACGTAAAAGCATTAACCCTGAAGGCATTTACATTGATGGCCTTCACCTAGATGCCCCCTTCACCCAAGTGAAGGCCTGCCAAGTGTACGCACCTGGGCTCACGGCTTACGGTGTAAACACCTGGCAGTTTTTCCACAAGACTGTGGGCAGGTGCACCTCGTGCCACAAAGCAGGCTTCAGGGATTTAAATATGCTCGGAGTCAGAAAATGCGCCCTCTGCTGCTACCGCACTATGACCAGCCTCACCTCTGTAGGATGATGTACCTAATTCTTTCATATTGCGCTCAGGTCGTATTACGACCATAACGTTAAGCAGCGTATAATGAAATAAATTCCTAAATTAACTTCCTAGGAATAATTTCCTACAAATCATGCCTTTGAGAAATGCAGTGAAAAATTTGAAAACCGTGAGCTTAAAAACAGGGACCGGACGAGTGGGAGGAAGACATACTATCCGTACAAAGCGCTACTTAGAGCACTTTATTTTTAGAAAGAACAAGGAGAAGGTAGTGCAATTCTATTGCACACTACGCGCAGAGGAGACGAAAAACGCTTAGTGCAGACTGCACTTAGAAGGGGGAAGGAAAAGAAAATTTGGAAAACCCAGAATGCGCATCAACAAGCGCAAGATATTGCTCTTTTAAAAAATTCAGATTCCTTCTTTGCCAAGGTAGCATAATACGCACTGACACACTGCTACTTGTGCGCAACCTTCTTGGCAAACACCTTCATTATTTTTTGTCCGATAATGTCCTCTGTTCTTGTGTCATTCGCGTTTACCAGTTGAGATGTGTATTTCCATTGTGTACAGTGGAGTGCCAGATTTCTCTTATGTGTCACCTGTTGGCATTCTCACTCAAGGTGTCTTAGCCTCTTACGTGAGACAGTCGGGACATTGCCTCTTTAAGAGTCTGAGAAAGAATTAATGTTTTACAGAGCATTAGTAAGAGCAATAAGGGTTGCGGCATTAATAGTTTTGTCTGTATATATGAATAAAAGCTCATAACTTCATACCTGCTGTCTTGCTTGCTTGAAAACTGTTATATATTTCGCCTCCACATTCTGACTTGTTGTCGACAGGGGATTTGTAAAATTTTCCAATGTATTCAGTTTTCCACCTGCAAAACAAAAGAAACAGAACGGTAACTTTTGTTCTAGTTTTGTGTATAAAATATTGCGCAAACGCCGTTTTTTTGCAACTTAGACTAAAAAAATACCGGCTGCGGTAATTCAGTGGTTCAGACGCTTGTCTACTCAGCCAGAATACCCGGGTTTGAACACGGCTGCGGCGGCAGCGTTTCAATGAAGGCGAAACTCAAAACGCGCCCGTATGCTCTACCATGTCAGTGTACGTTAAAGATCCCCAGGTGGTCGAAATCATTCCTTAGACCTCCACTACGGCACTTCTCTCGTCCTTTCTTCTTACAATCTCTCCTTTATCACTTCCCATGTGAGGAAGTTACTGCGTCATTTCTTTTCCTCAAAAACAAATTTTCTTTTTCAAATAAATAAGGTTACATGGCATTTTCACTTGGATTGGATTGGGTTGGAGCAAACTTTATTTGTGCCTGCAGTTGGGCGCTCGCGCGCCCCGACGAGGGCCTACGTCGTCTGCGAGGTTGCCGTTACTCGGCGCGGGTCTCCGCTCGCCGTTGCCGGCTCGCTGGGTCCCTGCCTTTCGAGCGCCCCGAGGACCTGCTGGACGGCCCATAGCTGTTGGTCTTGGTCGTTGCTCTTCGCGGCTGCCTCCAGCCGCGGCGGGATTGTTCTTGATCTTGCTTCCTTTGGATTTTTGATGCTGTCCCACAAGATGTGCATGTGATCTGCCGTCTCCCTCCGGCAGGCACTACACGTATCGGTCGGGTACGTCTCGGGGTACGTGCGATGCATCAGTCCCGGGCTCGGTAGCGATCCGGTCTGGAGCTGTCTCAGTAGTACCGCCTCCGCTCGACTCAGCCTCGGGTGCGGGGGTGGGAGAGTCCTGTGAGCCAAGTGGCAGGCCTTCGTGATTTCGTTGAAGTCCGTCATGCGGTCCTTGGCTCCGGACCACGTCGGACGGTGTGTTGCCGGGACGCGGTTGGTTAGCGCTCGAGTCGATGAGTGTGCCGTCTCATTGTGGTTCTCACTGCGTTCCGACGCGTCGCCCGCGTGCGCCGGAAACCACTTGATTCTTACTCTTCTGTCTTGCAGTTTGGTCGTTCGTAGTACGCGCTCGGCCTCCCTGCAGACTTGGCCTTTGGCGAAGTTGCGCACCGCCTGTCTCGAGTCACTCAGCACCGTGTAGCAGTCTGCGTCGGCGATGGCCACCTCCTCCGCTTGTTCCGCTCCGGCTCTTCTCACGCTCGCTGCCGTCCTCGTGGCGCCGGTCGACGCCTCTGTGAGGACCGCTGCGAAGGCGTTCCGTTGGCATTCGGCCGCGTCCACGTACCGCGCGTGCTCGTCGTTGGTGTGCAGGTCGATGAGAGCCTTGGCCCCGCCGCTCTTCTTCCCTTGTTAAACTCGGGGTTCATGTTCTTGGGTATGGGGTCGATTCTGGTCTGGCGTCAGACCTCTTCGGGGACGGGGAGCTTCATCTCCGCCTCGTTCGAGTGTCCTATTCCCAGGTCGTCCAGTGTCTTCCTCCCGGCTTTGGTCGTGGACAGCCGCTCCAGTTCAGAGGTCCGTTGCGCTTCGGCCATTTCTTCGAGCGGGTTGTGCATCCCGAGTTGTAAGAGCCGGGTCGTGCTCGTGGACTCGCACAGAGCCTGCGCCGTCTTGTACGCTCTTCTGATGATTAGATTGATTTTGTTGCGTTCGTGTTGCGGCCATCTGTGGTAGGCTGCAACGTACGCGACGTGGCTGATGAGGCTCTCCTCTCTCATGCCAGCCTTCCGGGAAGTGACTCTTTTGAGGAGTCGCATAGCGTTGGCCGCTTTTGCCGTGAGACGGGCGATGGTTTCGCCGTTTCTTCCATGCTTTTCGATGACCATGACTAGGATCCTGATTTTACTGAGCTCAGGAATCACGTTGCCGGATTTGGTTACGATTCTGATTTTTTCGCATTCGCGTTGTCTAATCTTGCCTCTGCCATTGTTGGTAGGTGGGAGTATGAGGAGCTCCGATTTTCTCGGCGAACATCTCAGTCCAGTGCCTTCCAGCTGGTCTTCTATCGCGTCAACGGCGGCTTGCAGCGCTCCCTCGATGTGGGTGTCGCTGTCGCCGGTCACCCACAGTGTGATATCGTCCGCGTAGATGGTGTGCCTGACGTCTTCGATGTCCGCGAGCTTCTCGGCCACTCCGATCATTACCAGGTTGAAGAGCATCGGCGAAATGACCGATCCCTGGGGTGCGCCGGTGCTCCCGAGCTCCTTCTCTTGCGTTTGTAGGTCGCCTGCTCGTAGCTCTGCGGTCCTGTCCGTGAGGAAGTCCTTGATGCAGTTGTGGGATCTTTCGCCCACGTTGAGCTTAGAGACTTGGGACAGAATCGCCGAGGGTTTCACATTATCGAAGGCGCTCTTTAGGTCGAGCCCAAAGATTGCCTTTTGTCGTGGGCGCTGCCGCCATCGTCAATGATTTGGTATTTGAGCTGCAGCATCGCGTCCTGCGTGTTTAGGTACTGTCTGAAACCGATCACCGTGGCCGGGTACAGCCCTTCTCGTTCCATGTAGTCTTGCCACCTGTTGAGCAGGACGTGCTCCAGCACCTTGTCCACGCAGGACGTGAACGAGATGGGCCAGAGGTTGTCCGTGTCCGGTGGCTTCCCCGGCTTGTGTATCAGGATAGTCTTGGCTGTCTTCCACTGCTTTGGTAGCGCGGCCGCTCTCCAGCACTTGTTGAAGTATTTTGCGAGGTTCTCAATCGAGCCGTCGTCGAGGTTCTTGAGCGCCTTGTTTGTGACGAGGTCCGGGCCAGCTGCCGACCGGCTGTTGAGGTCCTGCCGGGCCGCGCGGACCTCCTCGACGTCGATGTCACGATCGAGCTTCGCGTTTGGTAGGCCGCCGTACTGCGCGTGTTGTTCGGTGGGTGTAGCGGGCAGGTATTTGTCACTAATGCGCCTGGTGACTTCGTCGGCGCCGTGTACCGAGACCGCCCGATGTATGAGCTTGGCGAGACTGTCCCTTTGGTGCGACTTGGTCTTGGTTTCGTCGAGCAGGTGCCGCAGCAGGTTCCACGTCTTCCCGCTACGCATCTGCCCGTCTGCCCCGTTGCAGATCTCGTTCCACTGTTGCGTGCATAGCGTGCGGCAGTGCTCCTCGATCGCTCGGTTGACCTCCGCCACCTTCTTTCTGAGTCTGCGGTTGAGCCGTTGTTTCTTCCAGCGACCTAGCATCGACTGCTTGGCTTCGATGAGATGCGCTAGCCGGCTGTCTACTTTATCAATCGCCGCGTCCGTTTCAATTTCTTTGGTCGCGTCGCCTACGCTCTTGGTGATTTCGGCCGTCCACGACTCTGTCTTCGATCTCGTCGTCAGCGTCTGTCTTCTAGCTTCTAGCGTCTCGGAAGGCATCCCAGTCTATTCATCTGTGTGTTTTGATGCTGGTGTCGTTGTGTTCCGGTATGCTGAGTTCCACGATGGTGCGGTCGCTGCCGAGGTCGGTTCCCGTGTTTCTCCGGATGATCGCGCCTCGGACGTCATTCTTGACGAGCGTGAGATCCGGAGTGTTGTCCCGGGACAGAGAGTTACCGATTCTCGTCGGATGCGTCGAGTCCGTGATGAGGGTGAAGTCGAGTTCCTTAGCGTCTTGGTACAGGTCGCGGCCCTTTGCTGTGTACTTGTTGTAGCCCCAGTCTGGGTTCATCGCGTTGAAGTCGCCGCAGACGATCAGCGTGTTGCGGCTTGCTGCGGTGCTGGCTCTGTGCAGTATTGTATTGAATCTCTGTTTTCTCTACGATGGGTTGCTGTAGATGTTGAGCAGAAATATGCTTCCTATTCTCTTTTTGCCCGGGATGATTTCGGTGAGTGTGTGCTCGATCTTGATATTGATTTGCAGCTCGTGCTCAACGAATGTGAGTCCCTTCCTGACCAGGGTGCACAGGCCTCTCCCGTCGGGCTGGCCCTTGTGCACTCTGTAGCCGGGGAGGGACGGTGCGTCGGTGAGTGTTTCTTGTAATAGGATCACGTCCGGCTTGCGCGCGGCTTGTGCGATGTGCTGTTAGAGGACTGCCTCCTTTCTTCCGAGGCCACGACAGTTCCACTGCGACGCTCTTAAGCCTGCTACTGTTTTTGCGTTGGCGGCCATGATTGCGTTGGTGTGTACGTGATTCCCTGGTTGGGTGGATGTTGCGCGAAGAGGGGCGCAAACGTCGGGTGGCTCACTATCGGCTGTAGGTTCTTTTCGATGTAGGCGAATCTGTTCGTGTTCTCGGCTTGGTAGGTCTCCATTGTTTGTTTCATTGCTGTCACTGCTGCCATGTTCGCCGCGAATAATTGTTCGAGTTTGGTGAATCTCGCTTCGAATTTCGCCTCGGGGTTGTCGATTCGATCGTTTTCTGTTTGCTTGCGCGTGGCCTCGACGGCTCGCTTCTTCGGTGCCGGTTCCTCTACGGCTGTCTCCTGGGTGTTCATGGTAGTTTCGTCGGTCTTGCTTGTGCTTGGCGTGGGAGTCTGTAGAGGCTCGTTGTTGCATAGCAGCAACTTACGGATCTCGGCGATCGCTCTCGTGAGGCTGTTGATGGTCGTTCGCAGCGCCGCGTTCTCTTGTCTTTAGGTCTCGTTGGCTTCTCGCACCTTGTTAATATCGTCTTTCTTCGTAGCTTCGGTGATTTTCTGCGCGTTTCTTATATTGTTCCCTTTAGCTGCGTCGACCCAGCTGACTCGCTCACGTGATGGTGACCTTTTCCTACTGAGGCTTCTCTTGCAGCAGCTGCTGTCTACGGATTTTGGCGCGCGGTTTTCTGGTGGAGTCCTTGAATTTCCCGCAGCTGGCGGCTTGTCGAGTGGCGGCAAATCGCTCTCCGAGAGCAGCTGGCGTTTGGCCTGTCGACGCTCTCATTGTCGCTTGCGCACTACGTAGGGGATCTTGTATTTCGCCTTGCACGTTCAGCCTCCGGTCGGGAGTTCGTCCCCGCACAACTTACATTTTGGGGTACAGTGATGGTCTTCTTGTTGGCGAGTCCTCAGGCCAGGCACGTCTTGATTGTGGGGGTCGGGCACACGTCCTTTCGGTGTCCCACTCGGCCGCACTGCTGGCAAACGTCGATCTGCTTTCTGTAGAGGCGGCACGGTATCAGGGTGACTCCGTATCGGACGAAGTTCGGTTCCTTGGGTCCCTGGAACACCACGATCGCGGTGGTCATGCTGCCGATCCTCTTTGTGCCCACTGCTAGCGGGTTTCTCTCGTTGACGATGTTCCTATCTAGCTCGGCGGTGCTCGCGTCAATGGGGATGCCTCTGATGACGCCCTTTACGGTGTCGTGAGGAGCCGTGCGATATGCGCTGACCTCGTAGGGTTTGCCTTGAATATAGATTTCCTGGATTTTAGCGTACCTTGCCGCGTTGTCTTCGTTCAGTGTACTGACGATCATGATGTTCTGTTGCGTGTTGGGGCAGATGGTGACCGCGGCGCTTTCCTCGCCCGTGATCTTTGCCGCGGCGAGTATGGTCGCAGCGACGATGGTGGTGCCGGTCTTGACGATGTCCAGTCCCCCTCTGGGTCTGACGACTATCTTGCTCTCTTCCAGTGGCATGGCTGGCATGCGTGCTGCATTGATGGCCGAGGCTCTGACGTTCATGTTGAATTTCGATTTCGAGCTTGTTTGACTCCCGCCGGGTCCGTCGGGCTCGCCGCTGTCGGGGGTTCGCTGGCGCAGCCTCGACATGCGTTCCCTCGCGAGCTTCCACCCGGCGTCGTTGTGGTATTCCTCTGGTGATATCTCTTTTCTTTGAACTTGAACGCACATTTGGTTGCCCACGATCATTGTTGTCGTAGCGGACGCCTCCATCTCGGAGCTGACGAGCGGCCGCCGCCGAGGAGTACGGCAGGCGGCGACCGGTGCGACGATGTTGGGCCTAGCGTCCGCAGGGAAAGCCTAGGCCTAGCACTCCTTCACACGGCGGCGGTAGAAAAAGTCACAAAATTTGGCGAAGAAAAACGCACCTCTAGGGTCAGCTGCTATCGGTCGATGCCGCTTGCATTCACGGACACATTTGTGCAAGGAAAACTTTGTTTCGAGGTAATGAGCACTTCGTAATTGGTTAGCAATGACAGAGCCGATGTGAACACGTCTGCTCACCTCGGCGATCGCAGCGCCCCCCCCCCCGCATTTTCATTTCTACAATCATATAACCACACCCCCATCTGTCATTCAATAAACCCTCAATCAATAACCTTGGCAAAAATAGGGTTTTTTAAAAGACACCGCCTCTATCATTAGGGCGCATTTCAAAAAGCGTCACGTTATCTGTTGTGGGGCACCTTCCCTTATCCTGGCAAATATTTATAATGCTTCCCTTTCTCAGACTTGCTCTATAATCGTGTGCTTGGGCTACTCAGCGGAGATCCTAAAATATTTTTCGACAACAGCGCATTCACAAGGGACGCGGCGAAACGTGGCTATTTAGGGCTGTGTCAACGTGCTGTTTTGTGATCATGGTGCAGATAAAGAGCTCTCAAATATAAGCATGACCGGGTATTGCTGCATATCAATGCTGCAACGTATTGTGCTTAGTCTTCGTTAGAATAGCCCAACTCCATAAGCAGAAACGATTCTGCTCATTGTGAAAACTTTTGTCTCAAGTTTTTGATTTGACACCAGTGGCGCCGCAAGAAAAAACACGTATATGAAGGCTACACATGCATGTGCAGCTTTATAAAAAAGAAATACACAGCCCATCGGGTTTATTTCTGCCGATTGCTGTCGTGCGCGTCTTTCAAACACAGCATTCCAAGCCTCTTGAAGTTGGAATGGAGGCTCTTACTCTCTCCTATTAAGCTTCAAACTTACAGCTGTGGTAGGGAGCTCCACTGGGTAGCGCAAGTTCGAAACCAGCGTGCTGTATAGTTTAGATAAAAAATAGAAAATTCGTTTTGTACTGCAGCAGTCGTCAGAAACATTTTTTTTTCACCGTCTGCCCAACACGGTCCTGCCTTCTACGTACAATTACATGAAATGTTTGAGGAAAAATAATTTCTGAACTTTCAAAAGCAGTTGTTTGCTAGTGTCCGTACAGAACGAACAAAACGTTTTTAAATGGCTTTATCTGTATGCTTTGTTTCCCAATGCGCGGGAGCGCAACTAGAAGTTTTTTCTTGCCCATATCGGTTCTTTTTTGGTAAAAAAATTTTCACTAGACCTTTATCTTTGTAATGTAAGGCATTTTGATACAGAACGCGTTCGGGATAAACACACTATATTTTTCTGTGCCATTACTTCACTGCGTTCTTTCGCACTGGCGTGTTTCTCACAAATCCTAATAGTGAGGAATCTTTCCTGAATTCATCCAGCAAAACTGTAAGTAGTTCCACAACCTGGACTTCAACTATTATCACTCGCACGCTTGCTGCTCTATAAAATTTCTTCCGTGTTCCGTACAAGTTAAAATTTCCTTCAAACTTCGTACAATGGAGAGGAATGACTATGCCGAGTTTTAAGCCAATGTCCTGATGACACGGTTATATACTCTTACCTGCAGTTCATGTTCTCTCTGGAACAAAACTTTCATAGCGTGGGCTTTTTTAGGGTTTAAAACAATGCTCCGGATCTAGTGATGTGTTTTTATCCCAGCCAAAAGTATCGTAAGAAATCTTGAAGCCTATAGTTGCATTGAAATTTCCCACCTGCCTGTATCAATGCTGCTAGAAGAATCTCAACATATTGGGCAGTAATATTACAAAAAATAATTGGGCTGTAAAGATTTCACTCAGTCGTTTCCTAGTCTTAGGCTGAGGTGATTTCTGTATGCACAGTTCAGGTAGTGTGGACTTCCAGAAACCTGAAATGCATCGTATGCACTCAGTAAAAACAAACGAGGGAAAGCTTGAAACAGACTGCAGCCCTAACAAATGTGGGATAACGCGACTCTAAAAAATTCCTTCAAGGCGCCAAATATTTCTTCTGTAAAGAAGATACGTTTGCGCCGCATTATATATGTTTGCCGAAAAGCCTTTCACGCATGTACTGCTAAAGTGTTTTGCGCCGAGTTGTGCACTTTCACCAGCTTTTTAGCTCTTCAATTTAGAACAGAGACTTCAAGGTTGAAGTTTCCCGTCCTACAATTCGTGCTCACTTGAAGGTAAGATAAGGAAGAACTTCAGAAACTATCCAAATGAACCAAAATACATCTCAATTGCTATCGGGCACTGAAGTTTCCGGGACAGGTGACTTCCAAATGAAGCGCATATATCTGTTATAAACAGGTGGCTCAAGAGACTTCTGGAGAAGAAATTTGAATTCACATGCTGTGAGAAATTAACTGCTAGTAAAGTGACCTATATTTCTAGATGACTTTCGTGCGTCCTGGAGGCTTCTGTGCTTGATAGCACTAGTCTGTATATTTTCTTTTGTTGGTTGTCGTAAAAAGATTTTATTTTCGAAGTAATAAACGGTGCACCCTTTGGGTAAAAGGCAATTTTGAAAAAAATTTTCTCAATGTATTTCTTCGGAACCTGTGATTACACAAGAGCTACCTCAGTAATGCAAACCATACCCTTTTTGGTTTTGCCATTCGCCTTCTTTTGTATTTAATATGGGATGCTTTTGTTTGCATGAAATATATCCTCCCAGAAGCCAGTATTTTTCGTTTGCCTTCTACTCAACAACACATTTTAAAGCCTGACGTTATCGGTAAACAAAACTAAATTGAATCGGCTGCTTTTGTACCTCTCCGTAATTCCTTCCAGATTACAGCCCGCTGTAAAACATCCTTCAATGCGTTCTTGCGTATTGCAAGCAGTAATATAGGTAACAGAACATGGGTTTTCCGCCGCCATGTAAGGGGTCACGAAAACGCTAGATGTTACTCAATAATGGAACGCCACATTTGTTCGCGTGATCAACATATAATCAAAAAACCATTTATCTCATAACTTTTGTCGTGAGCTCATTACTGTGTTAAACGTTCTGAAAATTTGTGGGAGTTGTCAACACGAAAAAATTCCCACTGATTGAATAAATGTAAAACTTCGTGTGACTGGCCGTTTGAGTAAAGTAAACGACACTTTGCTTCAAGGTTGTATTGCTGGAGTGCACAGTCAAGGGCTTGTGTATTAAACTGTATTGTGCCAGGTGCGAAGTGGCCCATAATGTTGCACAAAAAGAACAGAAATAAAGTTGACTCTAGCACCACATATTTAAATGTGAAGGCGACCCTGCAATGTTTCTACAGTCCTGAATACGAGACATACAACAAATAAACAGTTCTACACAATACGCGGTTTCTTTTCGTTCTCTGATTGCTCACGGCAAATTCTTTCATATAAATTCTTGGTTGCTTCGGCTTTTCAAAAGACTACACCAGCTAGAATTAATTATTATCAGCCCCAAAGTGCACGACAAATGAACCGTGTGAGTTTATTACGCAAAAAGACAGTGTTTTTAGGAGCCTATGTAGGAGATGCAATAAATATGCTGGTGAGTTCCTCACATGAATAACTACGGTACTATTGACAAAGAAATTGTTGACGGTTGATCTTATATTGCATCACTCACCAAGTACCATTTTCCATGTAGTGACTTGAGTAGTTCATGCCAGTCTTTTGAAGGTGCGATACATTAAAGAAAGTACAGCTTCTGTTCTTGGTATGTGATCTGTTGAAATTAACGGCATAGAGCCAATAGGTATCCGTTATGTTAAGTGCCTGAAAATAAATAAAGTATAAATGGTTACGGTTTATAATACTGTCCTGGGGTACGCTTATGCTGCCAGTGCTTGTCCCTGTTGGAATAAAAATGTGGTTGGGTCTTAACTCAATTAAACCAAGCAGACGTGCGTAAACATGTGTTCATTTTCCGCCAAAATTTTTAGGCATCTGATACACACGCTACAGCGCTTTTGCTCATCTTCCTCTCTCCACTCTGCGGCAGCTGTCGCGGCGCCCTCCTCCCACTGGCTGCAGCCCGCGTGACGCTCCTCCGTATTAACTCGAGCTTTCCTGAGTTACTTCGATCACACAAGACAACATTCTTGCTCGGGCTTGTTACGTCTGGAGTAGTGCTTCCGCACTAATTCCACCTCGGAAAAGCTGCACAAACGAGACAGTGAACAGAAACACACTGTGTGGGGGTTCTCTTTTTATACAGATGCTCTACTGACTGTTATATACAATGTTTTTCTAGTGGCAATTGAAAGCTGCTTCCACCTTAAGCGCCTAGCCTGCCTTGGGGCTCAGAAACATACAAGGAAAATATAACGTGCACATTGTTTTCAAATTGAAACAAAATGCAGAAAATTGCAGTTTTCTAGAACCTAATGACTAAGCAAATATGACTTGTTTTCTTTGCTCACCCGAAGTTTCATTGCTGAGATCGAACGGAATATATACCAAAGAAAATTGTTTGACTAAAAGCGGTGCTGTTTGTAATGGTAGAGAAAGAGGGGTTTTTTTTACCCATAAAGCTTTTGGTTCACAACGGAGCGGCGCTGTCTTTGCCTTGGCATAGGGCTTGTTTCTATCTGCAATGCTGGCAACTTTGTGTCATTTTACGCCACATGACTTGTCTCTGAGGCATTGGTTAGGTGAGCAGTTGACCTTACCAAGCGGAGGAGTTTACTCAGGAACATAATGCGTGGTGTTTGGTCTCGCACTCTGCTAGCTGCGCATTGAAGAGTGTCAGCCCTTATTCATCACGTTTCTCGATTTCTTGAGGTCTGCTACCTCCTCCCTTCGGCGTGAAATTTTCTCAGTCCGAGGGATTCAAGATGGCGGTCCCCATAGTAATTCGATATAGCAACCCAACTGGCCATTGATTGGTGACGTCACTGAATTTGTGACATCATAATTATCTTGTCACGTAACTACGTTTAATCGCTTATAACTCAGTAATTATTGCGGTTATCATAAAAGAATTAGATATTTGCAATTTTCTAGATGATTACAACACGTTAGACACCAATAATAACTAATGTAATATTAATTTATGGTTAGGAATAAACTTAATTGCTCATAAATATTTAACCAAATTATGTCATGATGCAACTAATGACATATTCGTAACGAGCTCGATGAGTAGTAGAATGTTAGACACTAATATCGCATAATTAGGTTAATATTTAGTTAATGTTAGGCTTAACATGGCGGCCGTGACGTAAGCACTCGGCAGCTCTGAACGCGGTAGCCGCCCGCTAGCCGTGAGGCATAAAAAAGTAGACTAATCACATCGTAACACTTCGCATGGACGATAGATTTACTATCAAACAGCTAACGTTCGTTACTTCACCGCCTGCCAGATAGTGGCGGTATAATTTTTCGCCTTCTGTTATATAATTTTGATTTGCTCTTCTGCGACGCTCCAGACCTCGATGACCGAACCCGTTCAAAAAGAACTAATTAACGGCGCAGTGCTACGGGAGCCGCAAGCGGATGCCTCCAGCTACCAGAAATGATAAATCTTTTATGCAAGCTACTGCGAGTACACTTATTGAGGAGGTCATCATATACGCGTCTGCAAACAATTCAGGCTACACTGGTTGCGCACTGATGGAAAGGGAGTTGATCGGCGACGAAACCTAAACGCTGCTCTTGTGGAAACACATTCGAGCTCTTCGCCCGCCGTTAATACCGCGCCACAATCTAATACAAGGGGCTGAAAAGCATACTATAAGGGGGAAAAATTTATCAAAACATCACCAGCCAAAACGCCGGTTAGCGAGCACTGCTGCATTTAAAACGCCAACATGGGCCAAGAGCCTGGTAAAGAAATAAACAGGGTGTTCAATTTTTATTGCCTCTTTCTTAAAGCTCTTACAATAGGCGGCTGCAGAAGATTTCGGACCTGAATTCGTTACGGCTGTTTATTCTATTTTCAAGCCGTCCATTTTGTTCGACTTTCTATATAAACTCTGGTACAATTAGAAATATCTGGTAGTGTGAACTGTAGAGTTCTCAGTTCTTCGGAGTACACAGTGCATGGCAACAAAAGTGCACAAAATAACAACCAAGGATTTTTTGTGGGGCTCAAAATAAGATTTTCGTGACGCTAAGCATATAATAAAAAATCCAGAGAAGTCTGCACAACTCTTATACCATGCTTTGTCATGTCTGTAGGTGCTCCATGACGTGTACAGGTGAAATTATTTGTTAAAAAACAATCTGCAGGTTTAATGCACAAAGTTATGTGCACTGGGACTTTGAAGTATTAGTGAGAAACCAAAAACGTTGTATCAAAAATTCATAAAAAAGATCGCGTGGAAGTCCGCGCCACCCCTGAAAACATTACTTTCAACATTGGTGCGTCACTCTCACGTAGGAGCCGCATTATCAAAAACCCTGCGACAACAGACGCGGCCGTACTGCAGGCCAGGCGGCGGCCACTTTCAATCCATGGGGGCTACAATGGCCACGATAATACCTCAGGATAATACCTCAATGAAAGAAGGTCACAAAAGGTGCCCACCAAAAGATCAGACCTCAACCTTCTCTTCTCTCGGCCGCGCGGCCCACGTCTTGCTACATAAGGCACGATCGGGCACCGCAGTGACGAAGGAAGTGTTCAGCAAAGAGGAATAGGAGAACTGTGTTCATAGAAAATAAAAAAGAACTGCCGAAACCAGACCCTTCCCCCACTGCGCCCAGTAGCTCTCAACCAAAGCCTGACATAAAGCACCTCATTTTGCATTGCCCGGCGCTCACCGCAGCACGCAACTACTCCAGTCCCCATACATTCAATGCAACGATGAGTGCATTTAACTGAATCAAAATTCTGCCGCCGTTGTCGAAAGCCTATGCACTTCTCCCGTGCATGCAGGCTGCAGCTCATAATATGTTGTGCAGGGATGTGCAGCACTCGGCCATGTTCTGCACTGCACTAGCAACTTAAAGTTCTCCTTACCTACCTCCTCCGCCCTGCACTACCCTTACCCACGCTCTTGGTTGTCGCGCCCTATATTAAAAAAATTTATTAATTCATTCACTCACAGAAATAATACCCGTTCCACGCGCACTTCGCATACTCTGAAGATAGCTCACTGTCCTAAAGCAGGCAGGTCCAAAAGATTTGGCTAGATGACTGGATTGGTGAACTGTCACGATATTGAGACCTGGCTATTATCCAAGAACCCCAAAGCGTCACTACTATTTAAAACGTTATTTATTCGAGCCAATATTTAAGCGCTGAAAAAATGGGAGTGCGAAAAGCAATCTGAGGCAGGTAGTCTCTAGTGATTTATTTCCAAACGCCCTATTTCCGTAACTACCACAATAAACAGCTGTGACGCAGAAAACATTTAAAAGGCCTTCGTAAGCGGGTAAGAAGCTCGGAATATTTATCGAACAGAGCAAACGTAACACCATATATGGCAATGACAACTTGAGAAATACGCTAAAGGAAAGCGAAAAGCACGTCATTTTCATTATGGCAGAATGACACTTAAGAAGAATTACAAACAAATCTAAAACTAAGAACAATGTTGGCCACTGACTATTACAAACTATATGTCACAGCATTGTGAGTATGGCGGCAGTCGTAAGAGGCATAACTTGCACCAAAACAAAGCAGAAGCAGCTGATCAATAAAAGTATAAAAGGAAGTAGCCAAATCTTTAAATTATTATAAAGGACAATGCTAAGCAAAACAACCTAGACGCAAGAAAGGGCCTCTTAAGAGACAAGACACACCGCCTGAGTCTCGTCTTGCCTTTTTATGTCGTCTACGAAATTTTTTGCAGTTTGCCATCCTTGATAACAATTCCACATATTGAATATTGATACACATATTTATGTGTATCATGCATGGATGTGGCTTGGTCTGGGGAGGGCTTGGGGAACGGAGGGGGTTGGTCGGAGGTCCTATCTTCTAGTAACGGTATTAGAAAAGGGTACTCGTCTTATAGTTAAATAACACAGCACAGAGCACTATGCAGAATACATTAGTTTCAAGTGCATGGAAACTGCACACCATTGCGAAGATGTGGGGGAGGGGGGGGCGTTTCTGAATGCTGGATTTTTCCAGGGTGAATTAGTGCAGTACCTTTTCATGACACACTTAGCTGTAGAGGAAATTTTCTCCGAATGAATTTAGTGCAAAAATTAAGGTCTACCGCTGTCAACTTGGATGGCTGCGAACTGGGCGAGTTGGTACTGATTCATATTTGAACAGTGCAATGAAACAACGTAACACAACGAAGAATGGGCACCAGAACCGCTGTGGTGTCTATTCTTTCTTGTGTTCTTTGTTTTATTGTTTTATTGCGCTGTTCAAACATGAAATTGGATGGTATTTGAACTGTTCAAAGAGTAGAAGTTTACAGTATTTAATCATATTTTCTGCATTGTTCTTGTACTTAAATTTATTAGACTCTGGTAAAAAGAACTTTTAATTGAAACAGACCGAACCGTGCACCCATATTATAGATAAAATTATTTTTGGCATTTGTAGTTCATTCGCCGTGACATCAAAGTAACAGAATCGTTCGCAAAATATTATGTGCAGATACCCTAATATTCTTCTCACAAACTGGGAAGCAAGTGCTATATCAGACTCCACCGTATTATTCGGTGCAGGCCAGTGCTCCACAGTTTCTATTAGCTTCCTCTAAAGTAACTAGTATTTTCACTAAATAACATCATGTCCATGTACAGGTTGTGATAGCTGTGCCTTTCCCTTGAGTTGCCCCTTGTTGATTTTATCCGTTTTACCTATGCAAAGGGTCAATATCTAAAGCGGCTCCTTACCGAACAGTTGTGTATCGGCGTGATCCTTCGTGCAAAGTACGTATTTATTTCTTCGCTACGCTAACGAAGCCTGAGAAAGTTTTTGTACACCTTACCCATCGTACAGACGAGTATTATGTGTGGTCTACGAACTCGGAATTCATTTCCTTCAGGAATTCATGAAAAATGTGGTGATTGAGTTTTCACGCGCTAACAACGTAACACCTGAAGCATCTTTCATTGTACAGAACAAGTCCTGGTATTTTCTACGAGATGGCCGAGAAGCATCGCCGTCAAAAAACATTGCCTTTAAGAAGGAAACCTTTGGCAGCTTTTTCAATTTTCCTCCGAGATAGTTTCTTAAAGCAAACGTAATTTCCTCAGAATGAGTAGCCACACATATTAGTTTTATCACTCGCAGTTCCGCAAGGTGGTGCCGCCCTGGATAGCTGGCTTCATATCGTACTCCGTTTTCACCTGCCCCTGGTCTGGTTCAGGGTCTCGCCCGCCCCTGTATTTACTCTTCATCGTTTCACAAACACTTCCGAGGCATGTGGACACCTTCGTATTACGGTCCGCCGCCGAGCTGGCCCGCCAAGCGCCTCTATGATCCTAAAATGGCGCGCCTGCACCTCTGGAATGCAGCGTCTGACCAAGTCCCTGCACCCGAGTACCACAGATGCCTCGCCGCTCGCCCCCTCTTCCGACGCCAATGCCGTTGTGCCTGCAACGATCGCGCTCAATGTTATGAGTGACGCCAAAAATCCCAGGCCGACAGCCATGTCTCAGCCGCTTGCGTTCAGCTCCACCCATGCCACCATGCTCAATACTGTCGCATTCAACGCTGAGAGCTCCGGGTCGACCGGTGCGCCACAGACGGCTGCGTTCATCGCCGCCGCAGCGTCCACTCCTAGAAAACTCCACGTTGTAAGCGAGTGCGAGACCTTAGGGGTCATAGACACGTCACAGCTGGCTGCGTTCGTTGCCGCCGCGGGTGCCCGCGCCAACTCCAACCACAGTTATTATTGACGAGAAGACCTGCAGCCAAGCACCCGCATCGCAATGGCCGCCTTTGATGCTGCCGCTCTTACCGGGTTTAGGGCCTCGCCCATGTGCGCCAGTGCAAATTCAAAGTCCGCCGAGGATTTTCCCAGTCTTCCGAGCCGAGCTATGCTCCGCCCGTCTCTACCTGTTTGCCCACTGCGTTTAAAGCTGACGACCCGTCTGCAGACATGGATCGGCCGCCGCCTCCGGTAAACGATATATCACTCCAACCCCAGAACAGAAATTGGCTGGAGCACCAATGGTGCCAGCCGAAAGCCTGCCTACTCCGCCCGACCCCCGACGCCGTGCCGAGCTCATCACTGTTGGCATCCAACTTCCCCCTGTTACCCTCACATCCGAGCTGCCTCACTACGACATGCTCGCCGCAATCCTCTCCGCCCCACATCTCTACTCCAAGACCAGTGCAGAGATCACCGTTCATACCAAGCCAGCTCAAAGCATTGCATTGTTAAAAACTCTTTCTCCTCCCACCGCACACCTCCTGCTTTCTCTCACGCATCTCCAGCTTCACCGTAAGCCCATCAGTATCAAAAGATATGCCCCCAACTTCCCATTTCATGTCTCGGCGCAATCCAGAACGTTGGTAGCCACTTAGCTCTGCGCACATTATGCATGGTAATGAATCTTTCTCTACAGATATTGTTGTTGCTCGCATGGTGAACGCCACTCAATCCGTGCTCATAGCTTCCGCTGACACCGTCATCCCATATTTTGTATATTTTAAACACGTTGCCTTCCGATGTCGCCCTCGTAAACTCAAGCTACCCACATGCATTCTCCCGTCTCGCTCCGGGACATCGTGCTCACCAATGCACCCAGCGCAGCGTTTCGGGCATGTGCCGCCGCTGTGCGGCTCCTCCCCGCCAACCCTACCACTCAAGTACGTGCCCAACTCTGAGGCGTTCATTTCGAGGGAAATACCCGACCCTACCTCGACCCCACATAACCCCCCTTCCTCCTCGCTAAACAACGCGAGTGTGGCAAAGCTGTGTACCTCCTTCGCACAGGTTATCGCCGGGCCACGCAGCCTACCCCCTCCTCCTTCTCTAATCGTGAAACTCACTCTACTTCATTCCCGTCACAAATGGGCTCCTACGCCACCACAGTTTAAGGGTCTTCGATTCCCGTGCCTGTTTCTTGCACTACAACCTCTCTCCGCCTCTGACTGACGAGAGCCGCTCCTGCGATCTCCGGCTCGCAATGGCCAAGAACGTGCATGTGGCCAAGAACGTGCAAGCCCTTCACCGTGCTGTCACCACCTGTCACTCTAACTCACCTGCGGCGCGTGGTCCCTCGGCGCTGGGGTCTGCTCAAGAGTCATCTGTGCCGAGTTGCCCACGCGCTCGCCTTCAACAAGGGCTCCTACTTTGTACCTAATGTTTCCTTCACTCAGTCTCTACGTTCTCGAGATTGCCCTTGTAGCGAAGAATGTGGTGTTGGGGAAGTTGCTTTGACATAGTGACTCTCGGAATGCTCAGGCAAGTTTCAATGCGAGCCCTGATGGAGGAGCAACAATGGCGCATTTCTGAAGGTGAGCACCTACTAACAAGGTGTAAGACATCACTTCACAAGTTTATAGCTATGAAAACAATGTATACCTTAAAGAAGATTGCCTATCCCTCTTATGATTCGATAAGTACGGCGGATTTGTTGTCGTACCGAAGGGGATGTTACAGTCAGTGGCATCAAACGCCCTCACCGCAGTTTATCGAAATTGCAGAAAGGTGTCTCTAACTAAAGTCAGAAGCACAGCCAAGAAGTTGTGCAAAAGGGCGAACTTGAAGAAACTAATTAATGCAAGCGACTCTGACAAAAAGCTTACCTTAGGGGTGCTTTTCACGGCTAAAACTCTCAAACCGGAAAGCTCATTACGGGCCCTGATATCAGAAAATGGTTCAATGCAAAAACAAGTTTGCGTATTCCTCCAGCAACATTCAAGTATATTGCCGGTTGAATACGCTTTTCGCGTAAAAAAATTCAGAAGTAGTGGTGAAATTTTTGACGCAGAATTGAACCAAAAGGATGTACGCCCATTCAGCCGAGAGCAAAGACCTTTACTGTTCAATACCGCAAAAATACCTGAAAAATTATGCCAGCAACAGTATTGATAAATATAGAGCTGTTGCCTTCCAGAATGCTAGCGCTCTAGAAGCTGAATCGTTCCTTGAGATGTTGTCTGCCTACTTAAAGTCAACTTATATGGAACGGAATGGGGAACTTATTCTACAGAAAAAACTATATGTATGGGCTCAGCTGTGGCCTCCGTTTTAAGTGATCATTTCCTTGAAAGACAAGCTGTTAAAACAGAGCTTGCAAGAAACGAATGTGTTACAAGTCTTCAGATTTGTTGATTTTTGTTTTGCTTTTAAATTGTGACGAAGAGGAATAGTGTAACAAAGTGTCTTCTGTTCTTTCTGCATTTAATAAAGCTTTGTCCCCTTTATTCTTGACTCAGGAGCTTCTGGTTTAGAATGTTTTAAAATTTTTAGATTTGGAAATTCACCTTTCTCTGTGTTTGGTTTTCTGGGCTTACAAACAAATGGCGAGCCCACATATCTTACTATTTAATCATCCCATGCCAAAGTGTGAAAATAATCCATTGTGGAAACTTGAAAATTTATGCCCTTTACAAGTCATGCGAACATCTGCTTTTCTTTTCAATATTTAGGTCCTTTGTCTTTAGCATCTTTCGATATTGTTCGTATATATAGCGCTCTTTTTTATCTATGTATTGTTTTTTCACTGCCCCACCCTCTCTATAATGCGAAAGCCCTGAGGCTAAAATAAATGAAATGAAATGAAAGCAGTTTCCAATATCAGGTCCGCCGCCTCAGAGAGTTGGGTTATCCTCACGATGTCATTTCATCAGTCACAAAAAATGCTCAAGAAGCTTAAGAAACAAGAAGATGCACACAAACTTCAAACAAGACTTCCTAGAACTAAATATGCTGTGATTCTAAATCTAACCTAAAGAATCTAAAGAAGGTGGGAGCAAGGGCTGGTGTAAAAGGGCGTTTTTCAGATTGATGTGGGCCAATTTAATCTCGGCCCGTAGAGAGCCGATCTGTGGTAAAAATCATGACCAGAAGCACGTCATTTGAGATAAGAGAGTAGTATATTTCATTCCACGCAACTGTGGGTCCACATACGTTGTACAATTGGGAAGATTTGTAAATGATAGGCTGTATGAGCACCAATATAAGATGGACTATGAGCATTCTGTGCATATAAGTATTCACTCCAAAAAGCATGGATGCTAGCCTGACTTGAGCAAGACTTCCGTACTGACTAGAGCGGAAAACGAAATTACCAAGGGAAATATTAGAAGCTATGGAAATCAGAAAGCGCGGTGAATCATGCATCAGTAATCCTTCGACATCGCTATCGTGAAAGGAGTTGGCATATCTAGGGATGAGCTCATGAACGGTGGTGGTATTGCGGGTGTGCTCATGTTTTGTGCATGTTGGCATTTTTCATGTTTCTTGCTTGGCTGCTGTAGTTTATCTGTGCAACAAGAAATAAATTGTCAGTTGCTAATGCGCCTTACGTGTGTTGTTCTTATCATTCTTTGTCTCGGTGCTGGACGCTTGAAATATGCCTATGTGGGCCTCACAAGGCAGCTCTCAAGCTTTCTAAAACTACCTCTATCAATAAGGTCTTTACCGAAGGCCTCTTTTATAATCTCCGTTCTCCTCTAACTCTGCACCATGACTCACCGCTTCCACGCTTTCTTTTACCCGTCAGGGTCAGTGGTTAATCTATCAGGTGGGTACCTCTCCATTTCTTGTCCCGTCACAACCTTTACCTATTCTGTTCCCACGCCGGCTCACATTTTTCGTATCCTCACCTTCCCGACCAACATGTCCCCCCGTTCTGCACACTGGCAACCGTCATGCGGCCGCGCATCACAATTTCCCTCTCTGATACATGGGTGTGGCCTAAACAGACGCCTCTTTCCTGCGTCCTCGAGTTTCCCGTGGCTACGCCCAGTACCATCCCCACCTCCCTGCGCCCGAAACCCACACCAGCGGGCGGCACCAGCGCCTTCCGGACGCATTGTCCCTCGAGGTCCTCGCCATTGCGCATGCCCTCCAGTCATTTGCCCTGCTTCCGTCTCTCCAAAGTACACAGTCTATTCAGACACTTATGCCGCTATCTGCCACATACAGAACCACTCCCTGTCCACTTCACTCCAACAGGAGGCCGAAAGAGCGGTCTACGCACTACAGCCTTCCACAGTTTTGCTCCCTTGGGTGTCTGGCACTCAGGGATTGACGGAAATGAGCTAGCCTATCAGCTCGCCCATCAGCTCGCCGTTGATCCCTTGGCCCAAGCCCTCGGAAGACGGTGGAAGACTCACCATGCGCCCCGCCATGAAGGTCAATCACGAGCTCCGCCTTGACAAACGTCTTTACCCCCCCCCCCCCCTCATCAATGTGCCGGAGGCTCGACTTCCTCAGCACGTTCAAATGAATGCAGTAATCACCCCTTCCCACCAATTCTTATACCGCTGTTGAACGGGCCCTTCATATCGCCACTACCCCTCTATCCATGCAGACCTGGCCCATTGCCTCTTGTATTGCCCAGCCGCTCGGCAGTCTCGTTCCTTCTCAATCCATCGCCACCTTGCTGGGCTAGCTTGGCACTGATGAGAAAGAAGAACAGCGACGTCTAGTCGCTCAAGTGGTCCACATGCTCGGCCTGTAAATTATAGTCAAATGAAGACTTAAAGCTCCTGCTATCACTCTAAGCTGCACGCGCATAGGGTGTATACGAATCCATGTCCTCTGCCGTTACCTTGCCGTGCATGTTTTCGAGGGCAGCGAGTTTCTGCGAGACGTTGAACTCTGAATACAAACCGGGAATGAACACAACAATTTGTGCTGTGTCAAATTCGCGGACACATCTAAATCCAGAAGATAGTTCGTGAACGTCTTAGATCTCTTTGCAATTTGTTAGACATTAGCTCGCCCTGTGACGTAGTTTTTGAGTGGAACAGCAGTAAATGTACGCTAACGTTTCTTAGTAATACTTTTCTGCGAAGCAGCCACGAAGCCACTCTGACCACAAATTCCTTTGCAATTCTACCGTCAGTAAAGCACATCTCCTTTTTGGGCACCCATGCGCAATGTCATACTTTGCCAGCCATTATACCTTTATTATTTCAGTCCTCTCGATACCGGATCTCGTTGTGATTGCACAGCTCATATCAGTGCTGCGTACTTGTGGACACGCTTTGGTCCAACCAGTTTCAATTATTTTAAAAGCTTTCCCCCGTAGTATCGACAAAGGCTGTACTCCTATAGGACCGCAACGGTTTCCTTAAATAGAAGACATGATTTCTTTTTTTCCGCATAGAATGAATAAGCAACTAACTCCATGTTCATTTTTGAAAATTTGGCAAGCTCTGTCTATTTTTCTTCTGTGCCAGTTTGCCTCTAAAAGAAAAAGTGAAGGAGCACTGTGAATATCTGTATCTGTCACCTCATCGTTTATTTCTACAAATTTTGTGGGCGCTTCCAACACCGGTACATTTGTTCGCAACTAAAGGTAAATAAGCCAATCATGAGGCTTTCCTCTGGCTCATGCACCTCCCTGATGTCGCATGCTGAGGCTTCGAAGGTGCGTCCCGACAGCGCCGTTTCTGCTCTTACAAGGAGGTCTAGCTGTGCTCGGACTAGCGTGATGGGGATTGAATAAGTGTTATTATCGATGCTAGCTTCAAGAAATTAGGCGACAGGCAACTAAGAGTGAGTATTTTACACCATTGATTAGGTCGTGTAGTTTCGCGAGTGAAAAGAAAGCAAAAAGACTCGGCCCCAGCGCGCCTGGGCCTATATAAGCGAACTCGAGAAAGATTCGGCGCTAGCTCTGATATGTTGGCCGGAGATGCCATTTGGTGCGTCGCGCGCTCCCCACAAGGCTGTGTCATGAGGCTGTCATTTCGTTGGCGCTGCGTTCGACATGGTGGCGTGATATTGAGACTAAAATAAAGCTGGCTCTCAGGCAGAAGCGCAATTGCTCAACGCTTTGGCAGACACCCTGTCTCAAGGCGGAGGTGCAGAGGAGGCCCTGTAGCGTTATGTAACACCGCAATAACGAAGGGTGTCCGTCTATTTGTGTTAACAGAGGGGGCTTGTGCTTGAACTAAATAGCGTCAGTAGAAACAAATGAAAAAGAAACGTGGCAGAAAAACGAAAATACTCCAGCCCATGGCAGTCGTATTGGTGGTCAGTGCATGTCGTCGCGGTTGTACATTCTTCTTTTTATGTACCTACTGGCGATGGCACGTCAACGCGTCTGTCATGCTCTTTATTACTCTGGTTTTTTGTAATAATTATCTGTTAGCCATGGGGACGCAGAGAACTTTGGCTGCACAGAGCTCGAGCGCAGGCTGTTTTCCGGTCGGCAGTTCGCCGGTGCCTTCAGCACTTGTTTGTCGTCCCGTTCAGCTGGAATTTGTTTTCATGCGAAATCATTGCATGGCTCATCAGCAAGGCAACCTGGCGGCGCTGACTAACAAAAGTTATAACTAAGCTTCTTGACATCACCATGGTCTCGCATGTAGTCATCAACAGATCATAAGAGGGTAATTGTTGATCATAAGCAATGAAGCAAAGACATTTGACGATAATATAGTCGTTAGGGATAGCGATATCTAAGTGATACTTTTAGCGATACTGGAATGGTAAAGTACGTTAATAAATAATGGTGATGGTCATTAATGAAAATAAAAGTGATAAAAGCCTTTATGTCAGTGACCGCCAAGGTAAATGCGTTGAGGGGAATAGCCTCAAGAGCTCAACGCCCAGGATACGGATGCTCTCACTGTTCGCAAGTTGCAGAGCATCGCTGAGGCGTGCTTCTCGCCGGCCAATTAAAGGATGTTTACTTTTTTTACCAATTGAGGTCGGCCCCAGACATCCTGCCCTACTGTAAAAAAGATGAAGGCAAGGTTGGTGGCTCGCTTCATCACGTAAATACAACGTAGTGTCGTCGGCTTAAGCGGATTCTCGTAGTGCCTGACAACTAGGGAGAGGGAAGCCGATGATGCCTGGTAATTAATGACGTCTCTATGAAAAGGCTCCAAGCTAAGAGCAAACAGACGAGATGAGAGGGCAAACGACGGGTTACAGAAAAAGTGGAACTTTCTCACCCGTCCACTGCCAGTGTGTCTCATACCTGCTTTTATTGAGACAGAAAATTCCGCGAAAACTTAAAAGCTTCAGAGTACCGAATATGTAGCCATGCTCCAGCCGATCGAAAGCCTTATGTTGATCTTAATACACAGGTATGCCAGTATCAAAATGTCTCTGTAAGGAGTCTCTAGTGTGACGCGTGATATACAACAAGCTCTGGATTTCCCTTCGCGGTGTAGACCACACCAGATGGCAAGCAATGAGGGAGGCCATCACACCCCTCACACGTCGGACCAGAATGGCAGCAATAGCATTGTAGTCGACATTCAGAAGTGTGATCGGCTGCCCTTCCTCCCGATGAGACGACCCGGGATAACTCCTTGACAACAAACCTATCCGCTTTCTCCCAAAACTGGCAGGGAAGTCTGACTGCTAAAAACACTGTCGAAGAACACTGGGGAGTTCCGGACCGATGATGCCCCAGAAACCTAAAATAGTTCTACAGGGGACCCATCTGGCCCAAGCTCTGACGCACGCTTCATTGACTGCAGAGTTGCCCGTACCTCCTCTAAAGTAAGAAGAGCGAAAACTGCCTCGCACACCAGCCGCCTGACCACCGGCAACCCGGCCAACATTGCATGCGTCCGTGTAGCCCACAGCCCATACATCAACCGAGATGTCCGAACACGCTCTAGCTCTGAAATTCACCAAAAAACGCATGCAGTCATGGGTTTGATGAGGAGCAGAGGAGGGCATTCCGCTTAACTTCTAGCTATGAGTGTAATAATGCCGCGCAAAGTGCAGCAGTTCCGGTTTCGCAGCGGGGCGACAGAGGTACCGGCTGTACAGCTCGTCACACCATGCAGGCATCAGAGCGGAATTCCAGTCTGCCCTTAGCGCAATGCACAGCTTCGCAGCCATGTTTTCGAGTTCCCGAGACACGCGGCGACACAGCGCACTGTACTTTACTGAACAATGTATACGCCAAAGTAAATTGAGCATATCCCATGAGCTGTCGCCGCCGCCATCTATCGAATCATCCAGTGTACGCGACAAGCTCTAGCGTGTACGCGAATCGTGCAGTAGACGCACATCGAAGCGCTATAGGCGAAATGGGGCAGTGTCAGGGGTAGAGAGGGTGAGAATGGCCGGCCGGGAGTCAAATATAACCAGGCGTTAATGGGCGAGGCAACAACATTCATAGCCGTCAGGTGTGCAGAGAGCACCTGCTGCATATACTCGCGGTCAAGGCAGCTCGCCAATAAACACCGACTCAATGTCCGGCAGAACCATGAGCCATGCACTAGCTCGTGCGCGTCATGAAGCGCAAACTGCTCAACAAGGCGCTGCACGCCACGTGCGTTCCAGCTAGAGCGACCCGAACCGAAGCCCTGCTCGTGAGCGTTCCAGAAAAGACGGAGTCAAAATCGTCCACTGTTATGACATAGCAGCCGTATAGGTGCTATACAACCAAGTCCCGAAAAAAATCAGTGCTCTGACTTACGTTCTCCGGCATATAAATGCTCCTAACACGCAATCTTAACAAAGAAAAGACGCAATATAACGCCAATACACGCCAAAACCCGTCATACATGAAATGATGGTCTCGCAGAAGCCACTATTAAAACTACAATTTCCTCCTCACGTGAGAGCGAAGTTGCGAAGGAAAAGAAGCATTCCAATTGCGGCATGCGTTTGAACACCAGTACATCAGAAAGGATTGTAAAATTTGTCACCTGCAGGCATAAAACACCGTACTGGGCTGTTCAAACTAACTCAATTATTCCAGTCTTCTTCCATTGGCTTCGATGCCCTGAGAAATCAAAAAATTAATTTGAATCGGTTGTAATGGGACCGACAGGCGCAGCGCAGCGATGAAGCGGACGAGTTCAAGCGGGTCAACGAAGAAGCAGACGAAGTGCAGCTGGGTTTTTCGAACGACGCCTGTGAGTGTGCCATATTACTTGAGGAGAAGAAGAAGAAGAAGAAGAAGAAGAAGAAGAAGAAGAAGAAGAAGAGTGTGCCCGTCGTGTCGCCGGTCAACCAAGATCAACAGACCTGTGCTTCAAAAAAACGTCTTCGGCATGACTGAGCGGTTCAACCGCACTCTGAGTGACATGCTCGCCATGTACGTTGACACCGCCCACTCCAACTGGGATCAAGTGCTCCCGTTCGTCACGTACGCGTATAACACAGCTACTCAGACAACAACGGGGTTTTCTCCTTTCTTCCTCTTATACGGCCGGGAGCCTACATCCACCATGGACACCATCCTTCCTTATCACCCTGACCCTTCCGAGACCACCTTACTCTCCGAAGCTCACCTGTATGCCGAAGAATGCCGGCAACTTGCCCGCTCTTTCACCACACAGCAACAATGGGATCAGAAGCACCATCGGGATTCCCCGGACCCTCCAGCGTCATACCCATCTGGCGCCCTCGTTTGGCTCTGGGTGCCTTCCTCCACTCCCGGCCTCGCCACGAAACTACTGTCTCGCTTTCACGGACCTTACCGGGTTGTCCGCCAAACTTCTCCGGTGACTTATATCGTTGAGCCGCTCGTTCCCTCTTCGGACCACCGTCGCCGGGGCCGCGAAACTGTGCACGTTGAGCGCCTCAAGCCTTACTATGACCCGCCCATCCTCTCCTCTCCGTAAGTCGCCAGGATGGCTCCTTTTTCGGAGGGAGAGTAATTGTAATGGGACCGACAGGCGCAGCGCAGCGATGAAGCGGACGAGTTCAAGCGGGTCAACGAAGAAGGAGACGAAGTGCAGCTGGGTTTTTCGAACGACGCCTGTGAGTGTGCCCGTCGTGTCGCCGGTCAACCAAGATCAACAGACCTGTGCTTCAAATAAACGCCTTGACACGGTACATAATTTTTAATCGTTATATAATTTTAATCGTTAATTACGCTAGAATAGGGCAATGTGCATATGGGCACGTCTTTGTTTTCAGCCTTACCAGGGCCTATTTGGGACCTACAGAATTTCATGTGCTCAGGTTCATTTGGGGTAGGAGATATTGTCTCAGCATGCGTCAATATGGACGCCGCTACTGCATTCATGCCCCAAAGCGGGACCAACGTGGGCAGTATTTGGGCACGCCCGCTTTCCAGCCCTGCCAAGGTTTGCGTGAAATCTACGGCGCTTTTGTTTGTGCGGCCCCATTATGCTAGCTGTTGTTTTTTTTTTTTCTACACAGAGCCCACATGGACGTTACATCTGTCCAAATGTACTAAACAAGAGATCCATGGGGTGTAGATGTACGAATGCGGTCTGAGGTAGGCCTAGCAACAGCGTTATGGGCACCATTCAGAATCAAAGGTGAAGGCCTGTTTGGGCTGTCCCACTTAGTTCCCAGAGGGACCCGGCGTCGGTGCTACATAGGTATGTAGGGCCCCTTACTGTGTGCTACTTGAGTACGAACAAAATAACCTGCTTTCACTGCCGGCGGTTTCATCGACACACGTGCTGTAGCAGAGGTGGGTATAGCCTATGAAGACACCGCCCAGACGCATATGTCAGAGATGTTTTCCTATGGCGACGAAGGCGGGAAACGGACAAGAAATATCAAGGCTTATCGGTAGGGACACGGACACACAGAGCATGGTGGTCCGAAGGGGTGTGGTTGAGATAAAAACGGCCTGCTGGGAGGCCGACTTTTATCAGAACGATCGCTGCCACCCGTACGCCGATCGGGAGGCACCCGTGGGCCGGCTGCGGCCTACGCAGTGTAATTTTGAGAGCTCTGGTGTTGGGCTTCTGCTCATTAAACGAATAGCTTCTCGCCTCTGGGGGGATTTTTTTTCGGACAAATAGGTTCATGACTCCTAAATTTTATGGGTGTCTATGCCGGCTTTAGATTACGATCTAGCGTCAGTTTCACCTTGGTTTAAGTTTTCGAGTGAATTTGGTGAGGAGATAAGCTAAAATCATATCATAGCTGAAGTACGCATTTCATTGATATATCCTTTGCACAGTAAATGCCCTCCAGCGACGGTGCCAAGCATTCTTAGTTTTTACTCTGATTCTAAACCCAAGGGTTTCTAATCCGAATTCTTCGGATCGCAGTGTGAATACAGCAAAGAGCCCATCTGAATAATTTCACATGCTTTAGGAAATTCGCATTGCTTAGTTTTCATTTAAGGAGCCTTGCAAGGGGTTCGACATGAAGTTCAAGTGAATGTTGCAAAACAATATCGAGTAGTTTCTGTGCAATAATTCAGATTCAGAGAAGGCATTGAGCCAAATTGCTCTGCAGCCGCAAAATAAAACACAACCGACGCCATTACATTCATTCCATGATCGCGTGACAAGTTACAACATGATATAGGCAGAAAGTTATGAGAGACAAGGCAAATATGACACAGCAAAAGATAGGATGAGAGAAATGTGGAAAGACACAGCTTATACGACAGCACATATACCCACGCTCCCCAAATAATGCACCAGAGAGACAGCGGAACTATGGTTTTTTGGAAAAATTCAAAATGAGAAAATAAACATTTTCTTTGGTGTTCCTTTCTTTTTCGACTTTCAGGACATTCTAATTCTTCAGGAACAAAATGAAGTAGCTTTACAGCAATTACTGAAATGATGACACCGGTTCAAATGTATCCAAGAGCACATTTCTTTTAAACGTTAAAATCACAATCTTTCTGAATGAATTTATCAAAGATACACGAGGATATTTCGCAGAAAGGTTAAGGTGAGCATGACTTTCCACGCTGGTCATCAGATGCATCGCATTCTGAAATTATTACTTCAGTTCACCTGAGCAGAAAGACTTTTTTTAAGAAGCAATTCAGATGCTTTTACCTTAAAGATGTCTTGAGCAGCGGAAACATTTCTCTGGCAGTTGTCATTTGGAGGCTCTGCGCATACAGGGTTGTCAGTAAAGCTTAGGAACAGGTTAAAAAGAGCTGCCAATGAAAGAATACAGAAGATCATTCTGAAGGGATTTTGCTCTCAGAATATCAAACTCCTTTGCCATGCAGCTTCATGTTTCTTTTATCTCAACGTTGACCCCGGTAACCTGAGGTGAGCAGAAAAGTTTGCCGCATCACGTGACGTTTTGGTAAGTTAAAGGACTAAACCATTGTTCAAACAGATGAGCTCTCGCGATGGCAGGCGTCATACCAAGGAACTGTCGTCGTGCTAGATTGGCGGCTTCATAATATTTCTTTTTCTGTCTGCTCATTTTCTTGTAAGGAATGTTCTGAACTCAAAAGCAGAAGGTTCAGCGGAACAATTAACAATGCGAAAAAATATCTGTCAGAGCGCTCAACAGATGGTCGAAGACTCAGAGTGGGGGCTCATGGCGCTAACTTTCAATTGCTTTTCATAATAATTTTTTATCGCACGTCTACAAGCGTAGAAGAGCGACGAATGGATATAGATGTTTTAAGTCGAATTTTAACTCTAGTAAGAGGCGTTGATCCTTGCCTAGGCGCACATGTAACGTTTTTTTTTTCTTTTCACAAAGGAATCTTGAAGTTCTAGCTGGTCATGAACATCACAAATGCAATTATTCAAATCCTGAGCGTCCGTCGACTACAATACCGTTCATGGTTTATGTGGTTTAGCGTCCCAAAACGTCTACGTCTACAAGGAGCGCCGCATTCGGCGGCTCCGGATAATCTCGACCACTGACGTGCACTTACATCGCACAGCAGACGGGCCGCTAGCATTTAACCACCAACGAAATGCGACTACGGCGACTGTGATCGAATGCGTGTCTTTCGGGCCAGCAGCCGAGCACCATAACCACTGAGCAACCGCGGAGCTTCGTACGTAACTTCTAAAGGACCTGAGATATTAACAGAGCAATATCATCTTATTTTTGTATGCCGCGCCTTCTGACAGTTTTAAAATAATCCGTGCGCTTCCTAATGCCACGTTGACAGTGCAAAAAGTATAATTTCACACATATTTTCAACATTTTAGCTCAGTATATACTGTAGCATTAGGAGCCAATAATAACGCCCGTCAGCACAACGAGCGAGTAGTTGTATCCGGGTTATCGGTGCTAAATACTTGCATCCAGATTGTGTTGCATGCTAGAAAACAATCGGCTCCGTCACTGTCCCAGCAATGTTTCAGAAGGAATAAATGTTGAGCGCATCCGGCGGGCTCAGGACAAAAATTATCAGCGTCCAACAGTACAATAGCGACTATATTACGGATGCCTTTTGCGGTGTGTCCAGGCAACTGGTACTGGACGCGAAAGGCGCAGATGTGCCCCATTCAGGACAAGGTATGACCGTTACTATCACCACATTCTTGGGAAATCAAAGTTGTTTCCAGTAGCCGATATGAAAAAAGGACATACGCCTGTTGATGACATTTCGGATGCGTAAAAGTAATGACGATGAGAATTTAGGCTTACATATTTTTAGAAATAAGCGCCAAGTGGTACGTTGAATGCAGCTGTGTATATGCTACCTAGCCAGAGAGACCCAAAGTGACATAATTGTCATTGTCAATCACAAATTTGACCAAAACTCACCGATTAACTTCTCAGCCTCTGCTGCTACTGTGAAAGGTTGTTCTGAAAGTTAATAGCGGTCGCATTTTGTGACTTCTCCGTTTGGTGTATTTCTACTAGAACTTGCGTGTTCCGAGAAATCCGCCCCTAGAGTCCACTGATTTCGCTCAATTACGAAGTCTAGAAACTGGACGAACGCGAATAGCTCTTCACCAGTGTGACGCAGGTCTTGCGCCGGACGTTTCTTTCATTTCGATAGGCGGAACTGAACTAGGAACAGTTGCCAGCTCCTGCGGTTGCTCTCAGGCGTTTGCAGACGAAACGCCGATCGTCACACACTTGCATGCGGAAGTAACGACCTTGAGCACAATGTTTGCATCCAAATATACAGAAATAAAGACGCGCTAGCCGAATTTCACCTAACGCAACTGTTTACAATAGTACTGCATATATTTTTCATTGCCAGCATGTCCACTTACTGTAAGCAGTAGAAAATCTATTAATGGATACTGCTCATGTATGTGCATGACGGTAACAATATCCAGCTTTGCGTGCCCTTGGCCACAAAACTTGCATGCAGAGATGATTTCGCGTACATCGATGCGGGTAATTTTAATTGCGGAAAGGCTAATGTTTATCACCGTATATGATATAAATTGGTATGAAATACCTTACAGGTCCAACAGGCATGTGTAAGGGGAGCGCCAAATTCGTGCAGTACATTATAGCACAATAAGCAGAACAATATGCAAAAAGTTCAATGCACAGTAAAATTATTTGAACACATGAAAAACAAACGCAGTAGTAGACCAAATGAAGGGAAAATAAGAAAAATATATACCAACTGTGGTTAAAGCAGAAAAAAAATAAGATTCACGTACGTTCTGTCACTGTGAGTGCGGAATCATACATACGTTGATACAACACAGTTCAGTGTATGTTGCGAAAAACTGCACAAGCAGATTAAAAATAAAGCACGAAATACGCAAGAGGAAAAGATAAGTGCAAAAATAGCATTCAAATTGAACGTAACAGGTGCAGCAAAAGAAAAAAATGGATAAAAACATATGATCAAAGGCGTCTGAGCAACGCCTTCAGTTAATTGCTTTGAAATTTGTGCTGTTTTTGTTTTTCTCTTTTGAAGACTCCTGGAGATATCATGTTATGATTACTTGTATGTCATTTCCTATTCATACAGTGCTTAGGGTTACGAAGGCGTGTTTAAAAGTTATGCCTAGAAATATCTTGATACTCATTTGACTTTCTCGCGTGTGTTTTAGTAGCTACTTTTTCTATGGCCTTCTTATAAGGGAGAGACCACCAAGCTGCTACGATGTGAAGTACCCTGTCACCTGCCAAGGTAGGTACACAGTAGAAGCAGCTGAGACCTGCCTGGCAGGTTCCGAACTGGAGAGTGGGACACCCACCTATATGTTTGCATAATACGTTGACTTGTGCATTGCAGCCCAAAGCAAGGTTCTTATGCTGGTGCATTGTTACAGCGATTGGTAATTAGATATCCTTGAAATTTTAAAATAAAATTGAGCCTTTCATAAACCTTTATTGGCTTCTCATGATCACCCTCAGCCTGACTTGGCCCACAGCAGGTGAAAGGCTTAATCTATCCGAATAAACGCGATATGCGTGCCTAAATGGGCACCGCTCAAGCTACATACCTTAAGGACGTCTCGCCGACGTAATTGACAGAAACACCTTCCTTTGAGTAGGCACTGTGCTCACGAGGCGAGCGCTCTCGCTTCAGCATTTTGTGGAGACATTACATTAGGAAAAGAATGATGAATACTCTTAGAGCAAGTGGATTTCTAAAGAAAATTTGATTAATTCCACACTAAGAATCACCTTCCTTTGAGTCGGCACTATGCTCACGAGGCGAGCACTCTCGCTTGGGCATTCTGTTGAGACATTGCACTGTCCCTTTCAGTGGGCACTATGCTCACGAGGCGAGCACTCTCGCTTAAGCATTCTCAGGAGACATTACATTAGGAAACGAATGAGGGATATTCTTAGAGCAGGGCGGTTTGGACAGAAAATTTGATTAATGCGATACTGCAAGCACCTTCCTTTGAGTGGGCACTATGCTCACGAGGCGAGTACTCTCGCTTGTTTAAGCATTCTGTTGAGACATTACATTAGGAAAAGAATGATGGATACTCTCTTGCAATTGGGTTTCAAAAGAAAATTTGATTAATCCGATACACAGAAGCACCTCCCTTTGAGTGTGCACTATGCTCACGAGGCGAGCACCCTCGCTTTAGCATTCTGTTGCCACAGTACATTACAAAAATAATGATGGATACTCGTTGAGCAAGTGAGTCTGTAAAGAACATTTGAGTAAGGCGATAATGAGGGCAATAATTTGTTACGGATGATTTCTTATCATGGGTTAAGGTAGAAATCCATTTATTTGTTGCTGTCACCGAGCTAACAGCGAGAAAACAACACTGCGAAAAATGACGTGCTTTCAAAGCTTTGATACCCCAAGAGGAAGAAAAATGATGGCGCACAGCGACAAAACTACGTATGAGGCCCGTCTTAGAAAGTTAATTTATGGTGGCTTATAGTCACGCATGGCAGATAGTGCGCCACATTTTTGCCGTTATTTTCAAGGATGCCCTCACCGGTACTGAAAAATATGAATACATTTTTATAAACATGTTCTGAGTGCCTATTATGCATAAATAGGAGTCCCCACTGGGGAATCCGCAACAAGCAGACGATATTGAGTTGTGACACCACAATTTCCCACGCATCTGTGGGACATCCCGCTGAGAGATGTTTGGGAACCATGTGGCAACCGAACCCGTGTACCGAAGCTTAGCCGTGTCAGGCAGTCAAAGGTCCGGGAAAAAGGGGTTCTTGGTAATTTACTCGATGCCGAGTGTTTATACATATAAGGCCCCTCGGCGGAGGCAACACACAACTTTGACCCAAGCTTCCCGCTGACAGTACCTGCGGGCGGACCCAACCGGGGCAAATAACCAGTAGCCTTTTCCTGTCCACCTATCTTCTTACAGCTTTCCTGTCTCCTCCTCCTTCTTATTTATTCGATTTATTTTTCCTCGATACCGGGGTTAACCATCTGTGGCTGACTACCCTGGCTTCCACCATATTACGATATTGTTGTGGTGTAGAAATGGCCTGAGCAAGCCTTGCATTGAAGTTCCTATCCCGTTTTTTTTTGTTGAGCTTCTTGGTGGGCGGCCGGCACTGTGCCCGAATAACCGATGCACTATATGGCGTCCGAAACTTACTCGAATTATTGCTCTCTCAAAAGAGAGTGGAAAGAAACGGCAGATATCTTCATTAAAGAGAAGGTAATATTCTACAAGTTCCACATTCCAAGTTCCACCAAGCTAGGATCCCATTCCTGGCCCTTGTGTCGAAGTGCTTAGCAGATGCCTTGGGCCCTGGCTATAAGGTATTCAAAATGGCTAGCGACGGTTTATTGCTGGAACTCCGTGAGAATGCCAAAACTCCAAACTTGCAAACATTGTGTCTGTTGGAAAAATTCCTGCCTCCGTCACAGCACAACGATCCATCAGCACTGCATGGCTTTATTTAAATTTTTATTTATTTATATACCTACAGTCCCAGAATGGCCATTATTCAGGGGGCGAAACAAAGGTAACAAAACAGGTAGCACATTGCAAACATCAAAACACTGTGCTATGGGTAGAAACAACACAACATTCAACAAACTATTAACCTCAAATAAAGTGTATATAAACAATGCAAACATGATTAAATGAAAAATAAGACCAATTTTATAAACTATCTACAAAAATGTGGATATTAATAATCGAGCTGTCTCAGCATATAAATGAAGCAGAGAATGATTTCATACATCCCACTGAAAGAGAAATGCTTGGAGGGCTCACCCAAAAAAATGTCACACATCTTCACCTAATAAAAATTCCGAAGGATAACAAAGGAAGAGATAAGAAAATACACGGTACTCACATTCAAAAACAGACTTTAAACCATGAAAGTGGGATACTTGGAAGTAAATTATCAGACACTAAATTTCTATCTCCCAGAGTTGTTTCAATCAGTAGAGGTTTGGCAATGGCTCAAAGCGTTGCCGCGGCCACACCTCGAAATGCGTTGCGATGGATAACTCTCCGCAGAACGGCCATGAAGGTGCGCTACAGTGTGGAAACTGTGAAGGAGAGCACGCTGTCTACTGAAACTTGTGCTCAACATGCAAGAAGAAGAAAGAAATTATAACATGAAAAAACAAAACTTAAGTTGCGGACAAGCACGAAGCCGACTTACAGAGGCATAGAACACATTCTCATTCAGCGCAAAAATGAACTTCGCCAATGTGGTGTGTGGGCGCCGCACACCACACCTACCTATCCCACCTTCCCAGCTCACACACAGTGAGGAGGAAGCAGAGCCACCCACAACTATGGTAGACGCAGCGAAAGCTCCTATGCCAACCCCCGCTAAACGGGCATGCCAGCCACGTAGCCATCAGTCCGCAAGGCTTCCCCCTTCCGGAGAAGACCCGCAATGCGTCACCCTGTGGGTCTTATGCAGAACCAAGACAATCCACATAGGCGACGGACGCAAATTGAACATCGCCTCCGCTGCAGCAGCACTAAAGCTTTCTTAAGTGGTCAGAAATTCTGAGGACACTTAAGTCTGCTTACGTGGAAGAATGTGAAAGCGTGTTTTGGGGAAAGGAAACGGCGTTGCAGCTCTCAGATCTCTGAAACAAAGTGGACACCTCAACCGCGTCTTAAACATTTTTTACCCATGACTCAACACTTTTCTGTGACCCAGTTTGTTCCCATGACTTAGCAATTCCAGTGACTCACTTTCTGACCCATAATTTATCCCAGTCTGTGATCAATTTTGTGACCCATGGCTCTTGAATCATGACATTACTTTGGTGACCTATGATTCTGTACTTTTCGTGACCATGACCAGCACCTTTTCTTTGATCATGACTCACATGACAATTACAGTGTACTCATCACCATTCTACACCAAGTGTCACACACATTCGGTCATGACTGCTGACGCCACCAGCTGATGATGTTCCATCAGGCAACACATTCTGCAGACGCATTTTGCATTCACGTTTTGCGGACACTTCTGGTGCCGACTTACCCTAATAATGCTTTCGCATTGAAAGAGAAAACTCGTCACCGTCCCCAAACAAGCTGGAACATACGGCTTTAAATGCATCCCCCAAAATTATCATGGCGTTTCTAATCCACTGTAGCTGACGTGGACCATTTAGGTAAGCGGGCGCTCTTCCGAAAAAGAAATTTTTAATGGCAGTTAGAAAACGTTCGTAAGTTGTTTGTCTCAACAAATAAATTTTTTCTTCATAATGAAAATGTCATACGATATGAAAAATAAACGTACTTTCTTTTCTTTCAAAATATACGAAGTAGAAATCTGATGCCGGCAGTCGCAATCAGCTCGACGCAAGCCGAATTTCTTTTCCTGTTCAATGCATAAAAAATAAATCTATGCATTGAGCTATGATAAATTTGACACAATCAGTTTTCATTGCGTTAGAGTTGAATTACCGAAAACAGAGTTTTTGAACGTGCATATTTTCAGAAAAATGCGGCACTAACAAAATAAAAAGTACGATTTCATTTTTGTGGTTTATTTTATATCTAGATGGACAAAAAGTAACTGTACCAAGTTTGAAAGAAAATTTTCACACAGGGATAAAGCTACGATTGCTCACCTAAGGAGGTATTGCAAAAAAAAGTGTGTTTCGAAAAAAACAAGAAAGGAGACTTGGAATAGCTACGCATGGCCTAAGCCAACATCCCAGATCCTTAAAATCGACCGCATTAATTTTGTAGCTGAGTTTCTCCTTAGTCTTAGTTTTCCTTGATTTGAGTGAGACTTCCAGATACGCGCGGTTCTGACGCGACAGCGTTAAAAGACCAGTTGAGTAGAAAATCCGGTTGGTTGGTTGTGAAACTTTATTTCCAGCGGATATAGAGGAGCGACACGAAGTCGCCCCCCGCTTAAACGGCGGCCCCTATCCCTTGGGCAGCGGCGGCGTCTTCAGCCAGCTGGAGGAGCTTGATCTGTATCCCCGGGTCGGGGCTGAGCAATAGAGCCTCCCAATGAGCAGAGTCGGTAATGAAGTGACTCGCGGGTAGGGACTGCGGGCAGGTCCTGATCATATGATTTAGATCGGCTTTCGCATCACAATGTTTGCATTTGTTTGAGTAGAGTCCTTCCGAATAGAAGCTACACAATTGGGGATTTGGATAGGTGTTAGTTTGAAGTTTACGCAAGGCTTTGGCCTGTTGCTTGGAGAGCGTTTTATCTGCTGCGGGAATCTGAGTCTTGCAAGCCTGTAGTGCTGCAGGATTTCTCTGTAAGAAAACAACCTCTCCTTGCAAGAGTATAGGGCGGGTGGGCTGCACGACCCAGCTCGGCGGGACAGTTCTCGAGCTAGGTTATGAGCCGCATCATTACCAGCAAGGGAAGCATGAGCAGACGTCCAGATTAGGCGAATGCGCCGCGTGGGCTGATAATTTAGCAGAATCCGTGCTGCTTGTGGGGAGATTCTTCCAAACGCGTAGTTACGTATAGCCAATTTTGAGTCGCTGACAATGGTTTCTGCCGAGGATCCCACAATGGCTAGAGCAATGGCTGTTTCTTCTCCAACATGTGTGTGCTGAGTGCGTATAGTGCCCCCAGTTATGAGTGTACCACGTTCCGTGGTGACCACAGCTAGCATCTTGTAAGCCGAAGAATCTGCCGCATCTACATATACCACAGAGGTATCATTAAGAAAGCGTTTGCCTAATGATTTGGCTCTCTCTGTACGACGTTCAGCAGTGGAAATCTGGGGGCATGTTCCGATGTAGTGGAGGAATGACCAGAAGGTGGCGTGTATGTTTGGGAAGGTCAGTTGTAGGTCCGCCTTGTCGTTCGTATGTTATGCCTAGTGTGGACAGAATGTGTCTGCCAGTTGGTGTGGCCGATAGTCGTTCGTACTGCGAGACGGTTACTGCTTCAATAATCTCGCTCAGGGTGTTATGAAGACCGAGACCTAACACTTTCTCAGTCGCTGTGTGCATGGGTAGCCCAACTGCCTGTTTTACGCATTTTCTGATCATGGCCTCCACGTTTTCTTTTTCAGCTGACTTGAGATGTAGGTAAGCGCATACGTAAGCTATGCGGCTTATCACAAAGGCTTGTACTAAAGGGAGAGTATTGCTTTCCTTCAAGCCCGATTGGCGTTTACTAATGCGGCGAATGAGTCGCATAATTTGCTGCGAGGTTCCCTGAAGCTTCCGAATTACGTCACCATTGAAGCCGTGTTCTTGTAGAATTAGGCCCAAGATTTTAATTTTGGGCACTCGAGGAATGGGGACTCCGCGCATACTGAGTTCGATGGCCGGTGGGGTTTGCGCAAGGGATCTGATGTTGCGGAATATGAGAAATTCAGATTTGGCTGGAGAGCACCGCAGCCCCATAGGGTCTACATAGTTCCCCACGATATCTATTGCATGCTGTAGTCTCTCCTCGATTTCGGCATCATAGCCTTCGGCGGTCCACAAGGTGATATCGTCAGCATAGAGGCTGTGGTGGAGTTGCGGAACCTGCGCTAATTGGTGTGAAAGTTTCAACATTGCAACGTTGAAGAGAAATCGTGATAGGACCGATCCCTGCGGGGTGCCCTTGTTGCCGAGGGGGAAGTCATGCGAGTGGAGACCTTCTACTTGAAAATGCGCCTTTCTACCTGAGAGAAAGTCGCGGATATAGTTGAAGGTGCGGGCTCCCACCCCGAGTTCATGAAGGTTCTCCGAGATCGCATCATGTCTGACATTGTCAAAGGCCTTTTCCAGGTCAAGTCTGAGAATTATTCTGGTGTCCCGCGTATTTGCCTCAATAATCTGATGTTTGAGCTGAAGCATTACATCCTGCGTAGAAAGTTTTGGTCGAAATCCAATCATGGTTGGAGGGTACAGCTCGTTCTCCTCCATAAACCGGTTGAGGCGGGTATGAACTACGTGCTCCATGAGCTTACCTACACAAGACGTGAGCGAAATCGGCCTGAGGTTCTCAAGGCTGAGTGCCTTCCCTGGCTTTGGGATGAGAATGATCTCTGCCGTTTTCCATATTTGTGGGATGGAGCCCTCCGACCAGCATTTCTGCATATACTCAGTTAGTGATTGTAGCGACACTTCATCCAGGTTGCGGAGGATCTTGTTGGAAACTGCATCTGGACCAGTGGCGGATTTGCAGTTTAGCCTGGCAATCTCTGCCCTAACCTCATCCACAGTAATGGGGGAGTCGAGCTGCGTGTTTTCCGGGCCAGCATAATCTGGGAAGGCTTGGATAGGAGCATTGCCAATATATCTATCTTTAAGTTCAAGGAAAAATCCCTCTGGTGGGCCTGCATACTCATGCACAAGCTTCTGCAGGTTCTGCCTCTGGGTGGTTCTGCTACCTGTAGGGTCAAGTAGATGACGGAGCAAGTGCCAAGTCTTAGAGACTCCCATATTGCGATCCATTTGGTTGCATAAGTCATCCCAGTTTTGTTGAGTAAGTTTAGCTGCATGATCCTCGATCTCCTTGTTTAGCCTAGCTATTCTTCTGCGCAGATTGCGGTTCCACCGCTGTCGTTTGAGTCGGTTCTCGAGTCCTCTCTTTGCCTCCCATAGGTGAAGAAGCCGGCTGTCCGCAATCTCCAGGTGGTCAGCCTGGTCTAACGTATGGGTGACTGCTTTGGCATCTTGACAAAGATCCTGTGCCCAGATATCTATGTCTAGTAGTTCGGGGGTATCAGCTTCTCGGGCGGCTCTTTTAGCGCGGAACGTGTTCCAATCGACAAGGGTGGGGCTTGAGCGCTACGACGTTTGGGGCCAGTTGAGGTCACTATTTCCAATATGTAGTCATCGCTGCCGAAATATTGTTGAGTGTTTATCCATGTTGGAGTGCCCGAATTTTTAGCAAACGTCAGATCGGGAGACGTATCCCTGGAAACACTGTTACCGCAGCGGGTGGGGACTAGTGGATCTGTAAGAACAGTCAACCCACACTGTTGTGCGGTGAGCCACAGTTTTCTACCTGTAATGTCCTCCTGTGCGTAACCCCAAGCCGGGTGTTAGGCATTAAAGTCTCCCGTGAAAATGACGGGGTGATTGCCGGCGAGCTTCAGGGTCGCCTGAAAAAGCGGGCCGAAGCTTGCTTTCCGTAACTTTGGGCTGCTATAGACATTCAGCACAAACAGACTGTGGTCGGGTTTCCTAGGCGGAATTAATTCGACTAGCACGTGTGTGACATTTGTGACTGGGGTATCGTGCTTTACTACCGTAATATTTCATTTGACAAGAGTCGTGACTCCAAGCGTTCCACCCCCCGAAGAAAAGGATTGATACCCAGCTAGCTTGGTATTAGTTTGTGTCTCTTGTAGTGCGCTTAAGTCCGGTCCGTCCCTATTGTTGACGAATTGTTGGAGTACTGCTCATTTGCGGCTAAATCCTCGGCAGTTCCACTGCCAGATGGTGTAATTGGGTTTTGGCGCCATGTTGTAGCTAGTCGGATACCGCTTCAGAAGAAGCGGGTTTGCGAATTTTGTGAGGAAGGAGCCTGCTCTCTGCTTCCTGCTGCCTAAGTTAATTAATTCCTGCCGGTGTCTGCATAATTCTTCCATGATGGAAGTCATTGTAAGCTGCACTTGAATGAGGGTGCTGTTAGTCTGCGTTTGCCCTTCTTCAATTTTGTGAATGGTGTCGGCTAGTGTTTGGCCTTCGGACAAGGAATCGCCTGCTTTTCTCTTAGGCGGGGGTGCCCGCGTTGATTCAGCATGCATGTCCGCTCCGGTGGAGGTAGAGGGGGTAGGGTTATTCGCCATCTGTCGTAGGCGGTGACCCAGCCTGCATTTGTTGCTGTTTTAGAGCGGCATTTTCTTTCTTTAGGTCCTCGGCCTCACGAAGAAATTTCCCTACCAGCACTTTCAGGTCTGCTAGTTCAGAGGGGTTGGAGTTAGATTTCTGGGAGGCTTTATCTGCCCAGCCTAACTTTTGCGTGCCGACGGCGTCCTGGGTCAAACCGGGGTTCCGTGGCTGGTGTGAAGGAGTCCTGGATTTGGAGGCGGACCGGCCTCTCGATTCCAGTCGTGGAAAGGAGCTGGATCGATGTCTATAATTTGTTCGTCCCCTGCTTTTGGAGCGGCTGCGTCGCTCTTTAGACTGCGGCGACTCTTGGCTATGCTGGGTCAGATGTTGGCGTTCCTGTTCCCAGCGGCGTTTGCTGACATTGTATGGAGTGCGGTAGATTTCGCGGCATTTGTTGCTGCCCAGTTCATGGCCCTTACCGCACAAGGCACACTCAGGCTCACAGCTATGTGTCTCAGGAGGATTGGCCACGCCGCATCCGCGGCAGCGAGCGTTTTTCGGGTCCGTGCAAACGTCTCTGCGATGTCCGAGTTGTCCGCACAAAGAACACACTTCGTATTTTTTTGTAGAGGCAGCAGCGAATCATGCCACCACCGAAGCTGATCCAACGGGGAACTCGCTCACCGTTGAAGAGAATGAGGACCGTCTGCGACTGCGCACCCATGCGCCGGACTCCACATATTGGAGGATTCCTTGGATGCTTAAGGTTCGCAAAAATGTCAGCGTCCGGTAGATGTTTCGGAACGCCTTGGATCACTCCTTTACCACTGCCATCCGGCGTGGCGACATACGAGGTGATGGCGATCTTGTTCTCGCCGTAGATGAGCTCCTTGATGTTTAAGTAGCGTTCCACTCGTACCGCGGAATGGGTTGCCACCAGTATGGTGTGTTGCTTAAAGTTGAGTAGCATGCAGTCTTCAGATGATTCTGCCAAGGTGAGGCCCGCGGCGTTCCGGATGAGTTGAAAGATGCCGAGTTGGCCACAGCTCTCGAGTATACGGAGGCCGCCCGATGGCCGGAATATCACCTTGGTTAGGCCCTTGGGTAGGAGAGGAAGGTTCGACGCCACCGATTGTCGAGCAAGTCGTCGGCCAAGCTTTTTCGCAGAGGAGTCGGCAGAGTGCCGCATGCTGCCCTGTCCCTGGGCGCGATCGGTTCCATTGTGTGCCGCGGGGTTATTCCTTTGGCGTTCGTGACCGGAGCGTTTCGATTCACCGAAGGTGAACCAACCATATTGGTGCGAAACTTCTTCGGGGCTAATGTCAGTCCCCTCCACAGTGACTTCCATGTCCAATCTTGGAGGAAGATCCCACTCAGATAATGCGGCACAGCCCCGTCAGAGCGGGGTCGCTAGGCCTGGCGTGGGCCTAGCGGGCCGTGCGTACCGGCGAGAGCCGAAACGCAGAATAGTCCGCAGAAACAGGCAAAAAGGGACTTGCCGATGCGTCCGACGGCGTTATCCGAGCTTCGAAGACGAAATCCAGGCAAAAGCGGTGTTGACCGTTGCTGAATTCAGCGGTGGGCATGGGTGAAGCGAGGAGCGTTCGCGCGAGCGTCCGATCCACGCCACGTCCCTGAGATGTCTCCAGAAAATCCGGTGTCGGCGTTGTGAGCGAAAAATCACGAGCATAGCAGTGGCAGGATCTCTCCAAAGAACAACCTATTAGGCAGGTGAGCCACATAGGTATCGTGACTTTGCGGCGTCATAATAATCTGTCTGTGGGTACTGCACAAACTGCTTACCTTGACAGGTGGAATTTAAAAGCAATCAATGGTTGCTCGGGAAGAGCAAATTGGGTCGCATAAGGCCCACCACTGGGAGTACCTGCCATCGCAGGGCAGTGATGTATCGCTTAATGTCTGCACCACTGCTTAAGGAGGAGTATGAGGACTCCCATTCATATATGAATATAAATTATAGAATTACCTTCTTCATAAATGGGAATTAACATATTGCACTATCGCGGCATGCACTTAAGGCGGAGCTTAAGCGTCCCGCAATGTCTGAAAATTATTACAATATGCTCAATATATTCTCGACCTCATCTATCTATAGCACTCTATGATCGAGAAGGAATTTTATTGAGTAACCAGGGATATGTATGGCAGTAATTGACTTTAAGGCGCACTTCCATTTTAGGGAAGTACTGACAAATACTGCAGGATTCATTATAGAAGGTACTACATTTCCGATAATATCTGCCTGCTCAACACAGGCAACCATAATTTCTGCGCCGTGAACTGGGGTAAGATAAGCTATTTAGATCTTTCCTTTAGTTCACCTTTTTTCACTGCTAATTTTAAGGAGCAACAAAGGATAATCATGCAGCGGCAATCGCCTTATCATCCTGAACCTTAGTCCTCCCTTTCATGCTGCACCGTTGGAAACCGATGACCTTAGTGTCGACTAACCAAACGAATTATTTGCAACCTGGGTCATCAGGGCTGCTTGTCTCACTATTCTGCCGTCATCGAGTGTTCTACGACAATATAACAAGGTCCTGAATGGTGTTGCAACCCAGGTAAATACGAAGCTGTTGCAGGCACCGGACTTCATGTTAAAACGATCACAATATGCGCTACATATCTTATGCCGAACATAACAGTCACACTTTATGATTTGGAAACAGTTCTACAACAGCTAGCGGAGCGATACGTGATAGTTCCAGATTTTAAACCCACTCCGGTTTTTTGTAGAAGTGAACATACGTATGCTGCAGGTCATATACTTGAAGATTTTATTCTTAGCAATCATGTCTGCCTCCTAAATACAGGCAGAAACACACACTGCTCTCTGAGCATGGTTAAAATGGGCTGCACAGATTTGGCTTTTTCTTCACTGTCTGTTCTATCTATTTTAAATGGGATGTAATCGACCACCCGTATGGCAGCGATCAACTAAAGATCTGCACCAGAAGTTACCACAACAAAACTGTGCCATTGACAGCTTTATTTAACGGACTGGAAAATTTTTAGAGCAAAAGCCACTTTAGAAAAAATAGTTTTAAAAATATTAACGTCGATGATTATATTGAAAAAATAACCCTGAAGTCCAGTACAGTCTACGTCGAAGACTTTGAAATAACCTGCCCGTGCTCCAACTTAGCGGTATGCAGGAGGCAAATATAGTGAACTATAAACCAACTAGCGACATGGGAAGACAAAAATTGATTCCCAAATCTGAAGGCAGGAAATAGTGTTTTCTGTTCTTACTCAAACCAGTCCTACAGTGCGACCCCACAATACACCTAAACAAAACTGACTAACTTATAAAAATGAAATAAATACCGGTAAATGGTGTTTGAGGTTGCTAGTAATACACTTGCATTATATAGAGTCTAGGCCTTCGAGCGTTCATGCAACTTGGGAAACCTCAAAACCGAGTCTACCATTTACAATATATCTTTCAAAGTTCGCGCTCCCACGCCTCGAGGTGACCAGCAGTGCTTGGCTTTCGCTTGAATCCACCCGCAATGTTTCATGCTGCACTCGCTACGTCAGCAGGGGAGGGCGATCATTCGTTCGCCGTGCCAGCTCTTTCTGACATCACGCAGCTACCATGGCCGCGGCCGGAAGCTCCACCCCCCCGGGGAACTCCAGCGCGGGTCCGCAGCTGGCGGAGGGGTGGAGTGGATGGGCCTGGTGGGTGAGCGCCAACATTTCAGTGTACAAAAGTGACGAGAAAAGAGAGAACGGTGCGAAAACGCAGAAATTCAAATTTTGATACAGATAGCTCCGCTTTCATAAAACAGAATATTAAGATTCTTGCTGGAGGATTGTTCTGAAGCGGCGTCCTTTAACATCCTAGTCACACTGCGAGATTATTCACAGCCCCTTTCAGAGCCTCTTTATAGCACTGAAAAATAAATCCTCCCGATTCTGAACATACGTAAAAATACTCTGACCAAAACACTCGGACTGCGACAGGATTTGTCTTTATACATTATTCGCTCTGTAGGCTATGGAATCATAGCTTTATGGGTCAGCGATACTATAGTAAATTAAAAGAGCGGATTCAGTAATTAGTTTAAGCTTGCGTCTTTCCGTTGGTGATACAGGACGCCGCTTATCAACATTCTTCACGCAGATACCAACGAACCACCACGTACTGACAGAAGAACCATGCTCACATGCTCATGCATTCTAATACTCTGTTAACAACCAAAATATATCTGTTACCCAATAAATAAAAAAACGATCATTTGAACACTTTAATAAAAAAACTTCAAGCCAATCCCCTCTTGCGAATTAAAGAGATGTGCCAGAATCTCGGCCTACTGGTCTCATTACCTGGTGTCGCGCCAAGACGAGATCCACTGCCTTCATGGTGCTATTTTCCTACAATGTGTGCTTTCACTCTTACACAGTTCCGCATAAAACAAATTCCTTGCACTCGAGGAGAAATAGGTGGCTTCACAGACTAATAGAGCCGTGTGTCAAACACAAATGTTTAGAGCGGCAGACTCCCGAAGTGCGCATCCGTCTACAGTGTCGAATGCCACGCATTGTGTGTGGCAATACAACAAATTGAATATGTGAACCTCACAAACAGTTGTATATACATAGACTCCCTAGGCGTACTTAAAGCTCCTCACTCTAAGCCTGCAATTACTCCGCTGCTATCCAGTCATACCAAAGTTAAACGCAACGATAGAGCAGATTTGTGTGCTGCTCAAGCTTGTGGCAAGCAAATAAGCAAAGTAGATCTTTAAGGATTGCACAAAATTGGTAAACGGTGAGAGAAGAAAAAATGGAAGTTAGCTTGGAACAACGAAGTAAACTACAAATTACAGTTCGAAATTTTCTCTGCGCCCTTCGTTATGCGATGCTGCAATGTTGCGCCCGAGGTGTAAATGCGTATTGAACTGCAATCCAGCAGCGCATCACAACAGAATAAGGACGTAGATGTCCCGACGTTATACGCTTTTATATATAAATTAATTTTTTTCAACTCTGCGGTAGCAAGCGAGAAAGATCATTGCCATGCTAGGAAGCGGGTAGTTGCGCTAGCAGCTCTTATTTTTGTTCAAAGTAAACGAATGTGCACTACTTTCGAGGATCGCTGACGACCACATCACCGCATCACAGAACCTAACGCCTGGTATTGTGTTGTGACTGCTAAGCTTGACAAACTCCAAGCTAGCAGCATGCTTAGAAATAAAGGGTAATTCCTGCAATTAAATAAATAAATACTAAATCCTCCTCTTAATAAAGCCAATTACGTTCGTGGTCTCTTGCGCTTAACACAATGCAAGATTGGCGTTGATCAACCCCCCACCACAAAAAAACGCCACTGCGATTGACGTTACCTGCGCTGTTTTTGTTATTTTACGGGCTTTGTCCTGCGAGAAGAGAAAATTACTCAATGTGTCCAGCGTGGCATTATTACTTCGAAATTCCCGCTTTATTTCCTTAAGCGTCATGAATCTCGACACAACACATGAGAGCGCATGTTTATTTTCTGCGTTCGATTTCCTTGGTAGTAAAAAGGCGGCAATGTGTGGAGATTTTCCAAGGATTGTGACTTTCCTAAAAACACGAGCTGAACGAGAAGCGAAAAGTCGGAATGTCTCGGCTCAGTAGCAAACGTTTCAACAAGAACTGTTTTCGTCTGTGCAAGTGTAGTCACAATTGGCAGGAAGAAATACATTCTTCACTGCGAGGAGAAAACAATGCCATGCAAAGGGGCGAGAGCACGCAGTGGAGAGGAATGTAAAGATGGTGTGATGGCGGGCGTGAACTTGCTGAAGCTTTTGTTCAGGCATGGCAGCTTAGTGCGCTGACGTTCATGACTGAAGGTGTGGTGGCAAAAAACGAAAAGCAGAAATAGCAAGCGGCAACGATTGCAAAACAGTGTTTCTCTACGAATGCAAAGACGTAGAGAGACGTCGCAGAATATCGCTTATAGCGAAAACAATGGTGGCTTAGCAGAAGGCAGAATATCTGCGTGTGATAAACATAGCGTTGACAGGACAAACCTGCGGCATGGTAAAAAAGATGAAGGAAGTGCGTCGGAGAAGTTCGGGCGTCGTTTCTAGCACCGTCGGAGAAGCTGGAAGAATGCGTAATATGCCCTTTCTTGATCCGCACAGGGTATCCGTACAGTGCAATAGCCCATTGTCACAGGATCCCGTCTGCATCAAAATATGCTTGATATATAGTTTTATTTTAGTAAACTTATTCGTGCAAATCGAAATTTGTTCGATTGTGCATTAGGAATGACTACGTCTATTTTTTTTTTGTCTTCAGCACATCGAACGTGAATAATAGAAATTATGGTTCAACCTCATCAAAGCTATATTCAGGATGCCTAAAATCATCCTCTGAGTTTTATTGATAATAATAAATAGCGCTGTGCTTTGTGCACTACAAAGATGATAGAAGAGCGTGTTGGGACGAACACGTTAGGCACGTTAGGCACGTTACGCGCGGAAATCATATCAACCCTACATTGCTTAAGGAATCTTTTCCCCTACACCAGAGAGTGTGAATTTTCAAATTCTCTCGAAATTATCCGCACAAACAACTAATCAAAATCAGGGATTTTTGCTTCAAATGATAAGTTCTATAAATTATGAGACGGTATGAAACATTGACAATATACCTACCGCTAACAGTATGCGGCGCACGCGTCCAGAGGTACACTCAGCGAGACCTGGAAAGATTTTTGTGCCTTTTACTGAGGAGAGGCTCAAAGGGAGCAGGGACCGGTAAATACCAGATTTCGTGTAATGCCGCTACAGCGAGCAGGAGTCGATGCAAGGGCGCGCACCACAAAAAGAAAAGAAAAAGATATCTTCTGAGCATTCCCGAAGGCACGTGCGGCTGCAAGCGCATCCCAGCACCGGGCGCAGGAAATCCTCCAATGGCGACCTTGCCGAGGTGGGGCGCGCGCGGACTTATATTTTTGAGAGAGTTCCGGCACTTTCGAGAAAACAGTTCTCCGTGAAAGAAGAAATCGATGGCCGTCTCCCATTTTTGGATCTCCTTGCCACAAGAGATTCCTCTAGATTACATTTCAGCGTTTACCGGAAACCTACACATACCGGCCGTTACCTCAGTTACAGGTCAATTCCCCCAGATTGCTAAAAACGTTCGGTTGTTTCATCGCTCCTCCGACGCATGAAAGTATGTTCCAGGCGGGAAGACCAAGCGGCTGAATCCAAACACATACGACGTGATTTGACGACCTGTGGTTACCCGGTGCACATCATCGACTCCATGCAGCGAAAACTTGACCGCCCTAGGATGCAGCCAGCCGAAAGCACAGAAAAGCGGACGGCTCTCCCATACGTCCCAGGCATCAGTGATACACTTGCGCGTATCTTACGTTCATATGGTGTGCACACTGCTCAAGTGCCATCTCAAAACCTGAGAAGCCAACATGTCAATGTCAAGGACGGGCTTAAGAAAGAAAGATTCCCTGGCGTTGTTTATCAGGTTCTATGTGCCGACTGCCCATCAGTATACATAGGCGAAACAGGAGATTTTGCACGCAGATTACGTGAACATAAGAATGACGTGAAGAACCGCCGCGCAGAACAAAATGCGCTTGCCGAGCATTCAGTATTTGCCAGCCACAACATCAACTTGGCAGAGGCACGTGTGGTCGCCAAAGAAAAAGACAGGAAATCACGGCTCTATCTTGAGTCGCTGATCATCGAAACAACAGCGCATACTATCAATCGAAATGACGGGAATTTTCCACCTATCTACGCGAGATGCCTGGGATCGCATATACGCCGCATAAAAAAGGCATCACTGCAACGTTTTGCCTCATTGTGAACAAGGCTCCCGTGTGGGAGCCGAAACGTCATTCCATCTTAATTTTTGGTCGCTGCGACTCAGTAGTACCATGAATGAACTGAACTCCACCAGCAATTGGTTATATTTTGAAGATTTCGTAAAAATGTTTTTCAAGTGGTTCTGTACGAAAAACTGCTTTGAACTTTGTATCGCACAGCTCCGCACGAAAAGATAAAAGAAGAAAGAAAAGCGAATAATACGAGCTTAGATGTGTGCGTCGCAACAATACCTTATTGAGAAAAACAGCACTGGCACCAAAAGATATTTTGGTGAGGCACACGACTTACTTTCAACGCGAGGGCGTTTAGGAGCTCACAAGAGGAAAACCCGGCGTCGCCTCAGTATAAGGTAGCCGCGGCTCAGTCGCGCCATTCACGACGAAAAATCCCAGGAGCACTCGCGGCGCACGCTTTGCGCCAATACTCCACCAAGGCGTGAATGCGCCCCTCCCCATTCTCAACAGGACTTGTCGGGCTAGTTGGTTGATCATAATGCAAAAAAGACGAACTGCGCAACAAGAACACGGACGAAAGGGAGGCAGACACACACTAACGCAGACTTACAACTTTACTAAAGGAAGGAATACAGGGCAAATATATATAGCAATCCCCAACGCACTTCAAATCTGATCAATATGGCACGTGACAATCTGCCCAGGCGATAAACAGACCACACAAGAACCAACCGCTTACAAGATAATCTTATACTGGGCCGGCCCTTTCTATGAAAACAAAAAGCAAAGGAACGCTTAGCGACAGTGCACGCTTGAGAATTACGCGTTCTGCAAAGTAAGGAAATTCATGTGTGGTTTTTGTTATGAATTTCCTTACTTTGCAGAACGCGTAATTCTCAAGCGTGCACTGTCGCTAAGCGTTCCTTTGCTTTTTGTTTTCATAGAAAGGGCCGGCCCAGTATAAGATTATCTTGTAAGCGGTTGGTTCTTGTGTGGTCTGTTTATCGCCTGGGCAGATTGTCACGTGCCATATTGATCAGATTTGAAGTGCGTTGGGGATTGCTATATATATTTGCCCTGTATTCCTTCCTTTAGTAAAGTTGTAAGTCTGCGTTAGTGTGTGTCTGCCTCCCTTTCGTCCGTGTTCTTGTTGCGCAGTTCGTCTTTTTTCCCCATTCTCTTCGTCGATCAGGGGTGCCCATAGCGGTTGACCATAGGCGGTGGACGTATACGCTACCACGTTCTACTACTAAAGGCGAGGCTTAAGCGTCCTCCAAGTTTTCTCTTTAAATGCGAACTGTCCGCAATACATCACATTTGCCTATGTGGGTGGTTGCCCTTAATAATATCTCACTTGTCTTCTATTACATATCGGTTTAATTTTCTTGCTATAGCTTAGAAGCCTCGTTTTAGTGAAAACAAACCGTGTAAGCCGTGGAACAATGTTGTAGCCGGGAACATATTTTGAGAAGACTTGTAGGTTCATACGGTTATCAGTTGGGTTTCAGTCAAAGTTAGTCAGTTAAATATCGTTAATTTTCGGTCGTATTAAACTCTATCGACTGTGTTAGGAAATAGACGTGTCATTTATTTGTGGTTTTTCATCGCTAATGTTTGATTGCTTTCATTGAAGAGAAGAGAAAATTTGTTTAGGAAGCCCAACTATACTGGAAATAGTTTGATATTGCCTAGGTATATTTTTTGAAGGAGTTTTTCACGTGCTTGTCATCGTCTTGTTTTCTTAAGTCAGTGTTGCGGAACCGCTCAAATGCATTTTCAGAATTCAAACCAAAGTGAACACCGCTACATATGTGGGGCTTGAACAATCAACCACACGGTTGCAAAAGTTTTTTCCACGTAAAGTGTTTTGGTGGTGTGGTGGTGTATAGGGGATTAACGTCCCAAAGCGACTAAGGCTATGAGAGACGCCGTAGTGAAGGGCTCCGTGAATTTACACCACGTGGAGATCTTTAACGTGCACTGACATTGCACAGTACACGGGCCTCTAGAATTCTGCCTCCATCGAAATTCGACCGCCGCGGCCGGGATCGAACCCGCGTCTTTCGGGCCAGCAGCCGAGCGCCATAACCACTCAGCCACCTCGGCGGCTCGTCAATGTTTTGCATTTTTCAAAATTGCAAGCACGGCCAAGTGTTTCTCAGAATCTGACGCTTCTGTGTATTTGCATTTCTAAACGTAGAGAAGAACAAAAAATTTTTGAACGCTCTTGATTTATGGCTGAGATTTTTTATCTAATGTCCCGCCCATAAGAGGTTCGAAAAACATCTTTGTGTGAGATGCGTCAAGCAGCATTCCTTCTAGTAGATGGCTCTACCACTTTAGATCAATTGCTTTCCATTGTATGGCTGGCTGTGTTTGCTGTTGAGTTCTCCGTCGCGGCGTTCACGACGGAAAACCTCAGGAGCTGCCGCGGCGCACGCCTTGCGCCGCTACTCAGTCAACGCGTGAATGCGCTCCCCCCTCCCCCCTCTCTCTCCGCGCAGGGCTGCCGATAGCGGCTGACCATAGGAGGCGGACGTATACGCTACTACGTTCTACGATTAAAGGCGAGGCTTAAACGTCCTCCACGTTGTCTGTTCAAATCCTTAACTGCCTTCACTACAGCACAAATGCCTGTGTGGGTTGTTACCCTAAAAAATTTCTCACTTGTTCTCTTCTATCTCATATCGGTTTAATTTTCGTGCTGTAACTTAGAAGCCTCATTTTAGTGAGAACCATCCGTGCGCCGGTTATGTACCACCGGATCGGAATGCGACATACAGGTATTTATTTCGTCGGGGGCGCGATTTGAACCCGCGGTGGTGCGAATTGATTAGCTTCGCTGGCCTCTGCATTCAAGGTGTTCCTTAGGAATCGGTTTTAAGTCCTCTTCTTTGTTTAATATTTATGAATGGTCCATACTAACAACATTTCAAGTAAAACAGGCTATATGCAGACGACTGCTCTATCTACCGCAACATTTCTTCGGAAGCAGATGCAGCTATTTTACATCATGACCGAAACTACGTGTTCTCTTGGTGCGAAAAATGGCATATTGCGCTAAATCTCTCGAAACGTAATCTCATCCGAACCACGAAGAAGAAAAAAAATTTCTTATAGACTATTTTCTTTGACGCTGTAACATATCTGCTGTTTGAACCTAAAGTACTAGGAAGTCTTTTTCTCGGCTGACCTCTCATGGAATGCACACGTCATTTATATATCAACTAAAACCAGCCCCGCATAAGCTTCCTCCGACGGAGCATTAGGGATGCGACAATTCCACTTTAAGGAGACATTATTCATGTACAGCGTACGCCGTGCAATTGAATACCCTTACACCGCTTGGTGCCCTCATACAGAACAGAATATCGAGGAACTTGAGCATGTCCAAAAACGGGCTGCTTGGTTTGTCTCTGGCGATTTTAATTTCCAGAAAAGCTCTGCCGGTTTGTGCGACAAGTTGTGGTGGCCGTTGCTTGTGAAAAGTAGAAAATTTTTGTGACTCTATTCCTTATATAATGTGCTTAATAGCAAAGCTGATATTCTAAGAGAAATACATACTTGGCCCAGGTTACGTTTCTGCCCGCACCGACCAAGCATTAAAAGTGCGCGAGTACAATTCCCGAATTTACACATTCAAATATGTTTTTTTTCCTACGACCAATACATGATTGGAAAAGTCTGCCTGCAAAAATTGCTGCTTCTCCTACAACATCTTCTTACGACTCTTTGGAAAACCACCTGTTAATATAATCGTATTAAGTGGAGATGTCCATTAGTATCACCGGTAATATCAGCGCATCAATATTTCTTATCCTAGTGCATTGTGTCCTAGTCTTTTGTTGCCAAAACACTGCTGTATTTTCAATGTTATTTTCTCCGCGTGTGTCGCAGGCGTGTTTGCCTTTCTGCAACGGTTTCATTTTTATCTTTCCCCCCCATAGCCTATGGGTTTCTCAGTGTTTTGCGTTTATGATGTTTCCCCCCTGCAACAATGCCCAAGTGGGGCGACGTAGGTATTTTGTATAAATGAATAAATCAAGTTTCATTGGCTCACAAACACAATTTGAAAAAAAGGTAAATCGGCTGATAGATATCGCTGCGTGCCCATAGCGCTCTCGTGGCAATATTGCCGCCTTCATCAACTTTAATCCAGTTCAAAACGCAATGTGCAAAGCAGAGAAAATAGTCACCTCACGTCATGGAGCGGTACGGAAAGGTGCGAGATTGGAACCACCATAAGAGGGTCGCCTAAAACATCCCAGAGTGCTCAAGCCAAAAACGTGGTAAATTGAGGGTGAAAGTTCTTGTTTTTTGAGCTAAAACTCTGGAATCTTTTCTACTGTGCCTATTTGGTAAGCATGAGTTATCATCAGCTTCAGGAGTGCTCGAGCACCTTCCATTAGACTATCATATGGGTTATACAAAGCCGGTCCACTAATCCACCGCTTAATTCCCACTACTCCACCGTAATGAATTTTCTGGGGCTGGGCTAATACCAAATATTTTAGCTCCTTTAGAATATATGAGAGCCGGCCTAATAATAATAATATTTGGTTTTTGGTGGAAAGGAAATGACGCAGTATCTGTCTCATATATCGTTGGACACCTGAACCGCGCCGTAAGGGAAGGGATAAAGGAGGGAGTGAAAGAAGAAGGGAAGAAGAGGTGCCGTAGTGGAGGGCTCCGGAATAATTTCGACCACCTGGGGATCTTTAACGTGCACTGACATCGCACAGCACACGATCGCCTTAGCGTTTTTCCTCCATAAAAACGCAGCCGCCGCGGTCGGGTTCGAACCCGGGAACTCCGGATCAGTAATCGAGCGCCCTAACCACTGAGCCACCGCGGCGGGGAGAGCCGGCCTACTTCAAAATTTTTGGGCCGTTCTCATTTTGAAATTTGGCGGTGCTCTATGATTGCGAAGGCGGGAGAACCGATGGTCCTTAAGGGTAAGAGAGTGCTTTTTATGAGAAGGCAGTAGTAGCTGAGGCCTGCAGAACGTTGGGTAGAAGGCTGACGAATGAGGTAGTCAGGCTGATTGTAATGATTGGGCCACTGGTGGCCACGATGTGTTAAGGACGTGATGACACTCTCAATCGCATTTATAGATCGCGAGGAGTTCCCATAACACTAGTGACGCATTATGCAGTGCTTAAGCGATGCGTCAAAGCCCCGCCAGACGGTTTTTTCAAACGCAACCACCACTGGGGCTAGTGAGATCGAAGTTGCTCTTCACGATATTCCAGTAGTTCTAGTGCGATATGCGAAAGAGTAAGGTGCGTAAGGAAATTACTGCATTGAATTTGCTGCACTGGACCGCTGGCTTAATTTCAAAGGGCATGTTCACAGCTGCCACGGTGGGCAGGTTCCAATAACATCAAGAGGTCACGTGACTTTTCTCGACTACCCAGACAGCACATGCCATTGGCCCGACATTTGGAACGAGCTGGCGAATCGTGCGCCTCGACAACTCGTCGGCATGTTGTCGCTGGCGCTTCTCGTCGTGCCCGGGCGCTGGTGCTTGTCATCGTGCTTGTGATGGGTCCTCGGCGGTTTTTGGCGGCTGGCTGATGAGGCCGCAAAGAGTTGGTAAATGAGGGCGTGCATTAGAAGCTCAACCTCCTTCTTTGTCATCTCGTGGTCGGCACGACTGAAGAGGCGCCTCGTTTCTTCGAAGTAACCAAGGACGGAATCATGCGGGCGCTGGGACCTGGTCTCGAGGTGTTCTTCGGCTCCCTTTCCTCAGAGCACACGTGAATGCCTTCAATTGTTCCTTCATGAAAAGGACTCATGTCAGTGAAGCTTCGCGGTTTTCATACCACGTGGTACGTGCTGAGCCCTCCAGCAAGAAAAAGACGGGGCCGATTTTTCGCATCATCCCAAATTTTAACGATGCCACGTGCTCACATATCTCCAATCATTTTCTTGGCGTTTGCCTGGGGAAGTTCTATTGAATATTGGCGGCATCCTCTGCTACTGCAACACGTTCAAGGTCGACGTCTGTGGCAAGGTGATGGTATACGTTTCGGCGTCTTTTCGTTGTAAGTTTTGATCAAGCAGGATCCCGAACTCAGGTCCCGCTCCTTAGAGGCGTCACCTGGCTCGATGAACCGATTAATCGTCCACCAGTGCGAAGCGCACAGGGCTGGCATCACCACTTGCAGGGGGTGTCCGGTTGTTGGACGGCAACCCAGCACCTCCACCAGATGTCAGGTAGTGGCGACGGGCGTCCAGCGAGCAGGACGACAGAGAAAAGGGCTTTCAAACGAAACTATTTATTTTACCAGTCTCGCGTCTGCAAATAACTGAAATACTCGCCAACGGAGCAGAAACAAGCGTGCTCGGCGGTCGTCGTGCAGAATTCCCGCAGCTCTCGGCCATGCCCAATTAACGCTGATAGCGACCTTTCAAGATTCAGTGTGCAAAAGTACCACAGAGGTTAGGAACAGCGTATGATCGGCACCGCCTGGGTGCGGTCAATCGAGATAAGCATGGTCGCGTCTTGCATCACAAACAAAGCGATGAAGTCGCGCCCTGGCAGCTTTATATATTTTAGAAACGAACAGTACACGATGCGCGGCCGTGTGAAGTCGCACCAACTGCTGAAACAGACGGTCCGATAGAACGCCACAATTCACCTATGATTTCAGCAAAGCAAATGAAATCTCTCTAAAGAAGCAGACATGCGTGGTGTGGTGTTGTGTTTTATGAAAAACACTGTTATCACAGGGTAAGAGTGAAGGATATTGCAGCGTCGGCTGTAGGATTGCGGCAGTATAGTTAAGAATCTCAAGATTCAGTAGCGCCTCTCCCAGAAACGTTGCATATTGTAACACCTGCTTTTTTGGAAAAAAAATGCTCCACCAGATGCATTTCAAGCTTCCGGCGCCGGTGACCCCAATCACCCATGTGTGAAATTTATATTGGAGACAAAGTAAATAACTAACGTTCGTTAATCTCCTGAGATTGACGGCGAAAGGCATTCTTTTGCGTTGTAAACCACAGCAATCAGAAATAGGGATGAAGGGCCGCTGATTCTGCAGCAAAAGAGCGCTTATCTTCTGGGCCCTTGTTGCACCGAGTGAGCGTAAGCGCAAGGTATACGTCATCTGCATGCAAAAAACGAAGGTGTGATGAAAGAAAACTGACACGGCAAGCGAAATATTCGTCGTCTCTTACTAATTGCACTCTATTCGTTTTCCCTATACGTTACCGCCTCAGCGAGCTTCGCCTGACGAAGATCCGACTTAGAGCGGCAATTTTTTATAACTCTCGCAGTGTGCTTAAAATAAGTTATACACTAAAACTGCGTTTTCGATGTCGATACTTTAATGCTCACATTTCCAGCAAGTGATACCCAATACCGACACAAAAATATGTTGAAAAACAGTATCCAGGATAAATGTATCTTCGCTACGACCAATGCCTGGTGCTGAACAATGTTGGGATAGAACTCTTTAGCGTAAAATAAAAAAAAATCTGTCCATTCCTTAAAGAGAGCTACAAATGGGCGTTTGGAAGGCTAGACTGAGATAGATGGACGTATTGTAGGTTCGGGCCTTCGCACCCATATGAAATTTGAACCAGGTTCGATGAAAATACGAGGAAAATTTTTATCACAGTGGGGGATAAACAATTCATGTACATTGTTCCGGTGCTATAATATCTCACAATGAGTGTTTCTTGGAGGGTAAATAACAGATGGCTTCGTTTGACATCTCAGAAGGATATCAACATAGCGAATTTTTGTCGAAGGCACGCGCGCATAAAATATTTTGCAATATATAAACAACAAGCTGAACAATGCCTCCGATTCTTTCACAACTGTTCCTCACAGAAAAGGTCTACTCCGACGAAAACATCCTGAATTCCATCACTGCTTAACAGTCGATCCAAGCTTTCTTGGCCTCGCATGTGACTTTCACATGAAATCAGAATTCACAATCAGAATTCACATAAAATCAGAGTTCACAAGAATTCACCAGAAAATTTTGATACTGATAACGATACAAGATATACAATCGAAATTAATTTTCGATGCAGAAACGGGGGATGGTACTGTTGATAATTCGATACATCTTTGAAATTATCAGTAATAATCAAGGTGGTACTGGGCAAAGTACTCGGCGATAGTCGAAGACAATGGATAATAATGAAACAAGCAATGGGCATCTTCCCGGCGCTGCCATAATTCTTTAATGACACTCTCTTGTTCATGATAGAATACATCTATTCGGTAAATATGTAAGAAATAAATAAAATAGAGCATGTTTGTCGAAGCTAGGCGTCTAGGATGTATTTTTTCAAACCACAACACACTTGAGGAACAATGCCTCCTACACTTCAACTGTTGTGACAGTCAGAAAAAGAAAGCGATAGCGTGACGCTGAAACGCAAACACCCCGAGTCACGTCACCGAACAGTAAACTAATATGTTTCTTGATGTAGCTTACAACGATTATGAAATCACAAAAAAATAGAGTATCCCGGCCGTGCTCTTCGTAAATACTATACATCCCTTCACTCGCAAGATGAACGGAATTGTGCAAATAGTGAATACTTTCACGAAAATTGATTTATTTACATAGCCTTCTAAAACCACAATTTTGGTAATTATGCGACCAAAATTGTGACTTATTGAGTAGCGTGTGTTCCATTCGTCGTGGAAGACGGCCACAAAGCTTAACAAGAAGGAAAGGAAGCATAACATGCTGTATACCACAACCAAACATCCTAGCTCCAAAGTCCACATTAGGAGTGCAGGTGCGGAGCAATAAATGTAGCACCGGTGGCGGCCCTATAAGAATTTCCTCACTGAATACGGCATTATCCTCACCAGGCATGAATTTCAGACTTGGTCCCGACAGATGCACGAAAGACGACGAAAAACTTCAGCGCTTACACTCTGTTCTGTTAAGGTTCGGCAGGCACCATCTTAACCGAAAGAGTCACCGATTCCTTTCTTGAAAGCCATAAATGATATTCGGGTATGCAGAGCGATAAAATGAGGGATCCAGGAAGACCTAGATCGATGGAAGGCAAAAATAACTTCGATTTTTTTCTGATCTGTGGTGGTCCTTTATCTTTGGCCTTTACGATTCTAGACAAAATGCATGAGAAATTTTTGTATGAGAAAATCACCTGCAGAATGAACTGCAGGTGATTTCGATAGTTTAGCTGGATCGCATTGCTGGGATTGCTACAAAAGCCGGACAAAGAAGGAAGGAAGTTGTTGCAGCAACTCTTGAGCATGTATAAAAAGTGCTAATAAGTTCTTAAACTTCCCTGAAAATTGATTTATGCACAAAAATTTCTTAAAAAACGAACGTTTGTTCATGATGTGGTAGAAAATTTAAGAAAAAATGAATTTTGAGCAAAAGATTTTTAGGCCCGTTGCTTCATTAGACTAATCGTATAAGTAGAGTTGACGGCAGGTGAACAAAAAGAGGAAAATCGCCGGAATGATTCGCGTTTGTCACAAGTTCATAAACTCTGAAAAAGTGCATACATACTTTAAATGGAATGTTCATACACTGGAAGATACCGCCAATAAACCACACATATAAAGCTTAGAATAATTAACTGAAACTTACAGGTCGGCAACGGAGTGAGTGAAAATGCATGGAACTGAAAAGTGGAAAACAGTATTTTAAACTGACATTGCTATAAAATTAGGAGCTCCACAGGACTGGCCGCAATGCTTTACTAAAATATTCGAATTACGAATAACAGATCTACTGAAAAAATTGCATCTCCGAAGCTGAGATATGAAACATAAACTAACAGATTTACGGTACAAGTATTCCATACTGCAACGCCGATACTTAAATACGTCACTGAGAGCGCAAATAATAATTCATCTAGTAATGAGCTTAGCTAACTTACAAAATTTGTCTCTGAGTTCTGCAATGTAGTTTTTACTATATAGAGTGCTCTTTTAAAATAGTTTTATAGAATCCAACTGCATGGATATCAGTAAACTTATGTTTACTTAAGCTCCACTGTGAGACTAGCTAATTTTGTTCGATGTTTAGCGTTGTGCTGAAGCGACGGTGACGCAAAAACGATCAATTCTATTAGCAGCGCAGCAAAATATTTCTCTTAGCTAATATCCTTTATGTGAACCGCTGTGTGAGCATTGAGCATATGTCAATAAACTTTTAACATTTACTGATATTTTAGTCTTCTAGCACTCAGAGCCTCACTCACGGCACAAGCCTCTGTCATTCCGGCCCTTCTGTTACGTGAGCCAACTGCTACGGTGGTGTAATGTTCTGTTGACGTTCAATTTTCTCCGTTATTGGTGCGAACGCGGGTGAGAACAGCTTCCAATTGGAGTTTCACAGGACGATGCCGGTGTTGTTCAATAGAGAGAGATATTTTTGTTACATTTGGAATTAAGCATAAAATACAAGAGACGCGGTTCGCCGCAGCATGCCGTTGTGGCCACACGCGGGACACTAATGGCCTGCAAGCCGTTATGAATTGGCCAGCGGCGCACGACTGACCGGAAATACGCGGAGCCCTCGGGTCACAGCGGCAGCTCTGAACATGCGACCGCGCGCAGTCGCTGCTCTTTACGAACTCAAATACACTCGCTGCCGAACCTGCATTCTTCAAGTGTGCAACCCGTCCATGCTTTGTTTTTCTCAGCAGGTGCGTGACATTGCTTTAAGCGGCCGCACTCTCGCCTGGTTGCACGGGAGCGTCGCCAGCACTCAGCATGTGTTTACGTCTGCTTAGTCCAGTCATCGCGATTCTTGGGTAGAAGCGGAGGCGTGGCAAACCCGGGTGTGTGCATTGTCATGCACAAATAAAACGACGTATATACACGTAACATAGTACATGGGATGGCGGAAAGTTTATCTCTGTCTCTATTCGCGCACACCACCGGAAGTGAAGCATTTATTCACTGCGAAATACGAAAACTGTCGAATCACACACGCGGGTACAGTACGGAGCACTGATGCGGCTGGTCGTCCGCCCCTGCAGCCAATCCAAGAACCCACAACGCCAGAGTGACAGCCACCAGAAAAATATCATTATTGCCTTGCTGTTCCATGTGACCCCTTCAGGAGCTACCTCGATAATAGGCTGGAACCTGCAGTTAGCAGATGTCGCATTTTCTTGGTTGTCTGTACGCAAAATTTCTTGGGCCTTGAGTGCCGAAAGTAATCGCGTTTTCAAAGTTCGAAAATCTTTTATGCGGATTACAATTGAGTGGGGACAACCATGTGCTTAACGGTAGAAGTTAAAAAGTTCACTGTCAGAAATTAATTAACTGGCTAAATAATTAACTTTAATAACCTGTTGTCTGATGACCGTCGGAACAGGTATTATTTTGGTGCAGAAGGTAGCTCCATACCTCAAAAAACCTACATTTAAAATTTCTCCTTCTCTTTCGCTGAAACAAGCGGTGTGTGTGTATTGGATAGTCAGTATTTTACGGGTGTCTAACGTCCCAAAGACACTCCAGCTATGAGGGACGCCGTAGTGAAGGGCTCCGGAAGATTCGACCACTTTAGATTCTTTCATGTGCACTGATATCGCACCGTACACGAGCCTCCAGAATTTCGCCACCAGCAAAATTCGACCAACGCGGTCGGGATCGCACCCGCGTCTCTCGGGTCAGCAGCCGAGCGCTATAACCACTAGGTCACCGGGGCAGCTGATGATATATATATATATATATATATATATATATATATATATATATATATATATATATATATATATATATATATATATATATATATATATATATATATATATACGGGAAAATGGTAAGAGAAGTAGGCATTGTTCGAGACACAGATTTATTTCTAACGTTTCGACCGCGGTGCGGTCTTCTTCAGCACTGCAGTGATATCGCGTCTAATTGAGGTTTTAAGTTTGTGAGCTGCAGATTAGAGCGAAAAGGAAACGAACAAGCAAATATCAGCAAAATTTGAAAAGCAAATAAAAACTGGGGGTGAGGGGAGCAGACAGAGAGATGATTGGGGGAGGAAGAAGTATTCAGAAAAAAGAAAGAATAAAACCTAGCAAGGCAGGAGAGCCAAAAAAGAGATGGCGAAAGGAGAGAGAGGGAGAAGAAGACAGTGCGGGGAACATGGGCTGCGCGGCAACGAGAGGCGTACGAAAACAACACAAACAAACAAAATACAAAGATGGGTGCTGCTGTGGATGCGTGGCCAAATGACACTAATTTGCCGTGAGCTGAGAGATGGAATGTCAGGGAAGGAATCGGCAACTTTGTCTCGAGCACTTCGGCAAGAACGCACACAATTGGTCTGGGTTTCAGTGTGCCATGCTTCCTACGCGCGGCTCACGGTGAATCTCCCTTAGCGGCTCGTCGAACTAAATTTGTCGCGAATACCTGTTTGTAGTGGCAGAGGGCCAGGCTGTGACAAAGCTTTCCAGCTTTAACAAAATAAAAGGACAAAGAAAGCAAAGAAGGAAGGTCAAAGTTTATCAATACTGCACGAGGCAGTATAGATTGAGTAAGGAGGGGTATGATTGCCTGGAATACACACTAGGAGTTATAAAGGGAATGTCATGGTTAGCCACTTACCGAGAAGTGTTGTATTATTTTGTTTGAAGGGCGTGGATAATAGAAAAAGTACCAGACTTTTCGTAAAGACCTTCTTGAATAGGATTAACCTTGTGGATAAAATTGGATTCACGTTGTTCGCGTTCTCGCTTGTTTTTGAAGCCCCCTTGAATAATTGTTACCTTTAGTCGGTCAAATGAGTGTCCTTCTGAGCTTGCATGCTAGGATAAGAAACGATTTGGGAGCGACTTGGAGTGTGCGCAGTGAATGTTAAACCGAATGCGGAATGCAGTGTCTATCTGTCCTATGTATTGCTGGTTACACACGGTGCATTCAAGGAGATAAATATTGTGTGATGAATCGCAGTCAAAGTTGCCGTTAATTAAATGCCGGAAACGCGACATCGTACTCGCTGCGGAACACGTAGTCTGCGTGTGCTTGAAACCGAGACCCCTTATATGCATTCTTACCCAAGTGCTTGTGGCAACGCAGTCCATTCCTTCTCTAACATTTCAGCTCGGCGCACACGGCAAATTAGTGCCCCCCCCCCCCCCCCCCCCTCAAGAATGAAGAAAGGCGCCTGGTTTGGCCTGTTCCTCACCGCCAGTGTCATTTGCGCAGCCGCGCCTCTTTGGCCGCGCATCTACAGCGACGCCTATCTTTGCATTTTGTTTGTTTGTTTTACTTTCGCATGCCTGTCGTTGCCGCGCTGCCCATGTCCCCCGACCGTCTTCATCTCCCGTTCTCGCGTTCCGGCTTCTTTTTTTACCGTCCTTCCTTGCTAGTTTTTTTTCTTTCTTTTTTGTATTCACTTTTTTTTTCAAGAAATTCAGACAACCAGTGCCTTGGTGCAGAGGGCAAAAGGCGAAAATAAATCAGCCTGACTGGGCCCTAAGAAACGCTTGAACAAAACAGCAAGGAGCACTTATATACACATACGTAAACACTATTATGATCAGAATGTAAATGTTTGTACAACACTACTTTCTAATATAAATATTCATTCTATTCTTATTAATAAAAAACACGTCTAATTAATCACAGAAAAAGACCGTGAAAGAGAAGACAGATCAAACATATCTATAGAAACTAATTTTTTACCTAAAAAAACAAAAGAAAAAATCACTAAACAGAGCAGTGCAAGAGCAGACACAGATCCAACATATGTATAGAAACTAACTGTGTACCTAGGAAATAAAACAAATGTGCGAACAGTAGAATTATTTAAACAGGAAAAAATAATCGTGCATTTTCCACAAAGTAACTTTCCGCTCGTTTACGAAAAGCAAAAGAAAGGAAGATTTCAAAGACTGCATACTATAGTTCTAGTTCTTGGATTCTGTATATTTGTGCTTCTAAACTCATATCGTGTTTGATCTGTCGTGTATTTAGAAAAAAATTCTTGCCGATTGGTTGAGTTCCAAGAATGCCAAGTGAGACAGTCGCTCAAACATCGACATCGACTCAAACTTTTTTTCCAGATAATGCAAGGAGCATTAAAAATAAATAAAGAACATTATGTGAAAGCGCCTCTAAAACGTGGTTCCCGAAAAAACCACAGCAGGGTACTACAACCTATTAACGCACGTACGGATGTATACCGGTATTCCTTTTTTCCTAATGTTATCGAATTATGGAACAAACTGCCAAGTGATGTTGTGGAGAGTGCGAACGTGCAACAATTTGAGCTAGGTGTCGATATGTTTTTGAGAAATGTAGTACAAGGTTTGAATTCTGATTCGTGATTGCTTATTGAAGTGCTTATGAAATGTATTTGTTTTTGTCCCCTCCCTGTAACGACCCTCATGAAGGGTTAACAGTATTACCAAATAAATAAATAAATAAATGAGGTAATGTTTGAATAGGTGGTATTTGGTTCTTGTCTAATTAGGAAGTCATATCTGGATAAATGTGAAATAAAGGGAATATATTTCTTTTGCAATAAAAAAGGCTTTCACGATTAGTTTTTCCAGTGACTCCCCAGATAAGCACACAATAGAGCAACCTGGACTGAAATGCTGTGAAATAAAGCTGGCGCCTTTGTTGGAGTGGTGGAAATGGGCGAAGCCTGTTCAGCATTCCAGTGCATTGTGCTATGGCACGCTTAATTCGCAGAATATCTGGTGTCCAGCGGAGATTTTCGTGGACTTGTAGGCTTAAGAATTTTTCTTCCGTAATACACTCGAAAGGTCGGGACTAAAAAATTATCGGATTATCGAGGTGCATTGTTCTGTTGCTAGAAGAGAATACAATATATTTGGTTATATTAACATTGAGTGCTATTTCGTTGGCTGCAAGCGAGTGTGACAAATTTCTCCGCCATAAGTTTATAGTAGTAACTGCCGTTAATAAATTAGGTGTAGAAAAGAAAAACTGGTGTCGTCCGAATGCAGAATGATTTATCGCTTGCCTGGTATGCATACAGTGTCATTAATATTTATGAGAAGGAATAACATAGGGCCCTATATAGAGCCTTGCGGTACACCATATTTTATACTTCTTAATTCAGATTTAACGTTGTTGGCAAGCACATGTTGGGAACGATTTGAGAGATAAGTTTCTAGGAGAGTAAGGGAAGTACCTCTTACTCCACAGAACGGGAGTTTTTTAATAGGTACGTCATGGTTAATGGTGTCGAACACTTTGCTGAAGTCTAAGAATATGTCCAGTGTATAAATATGAGTTTCTTTGTTCTGAATAGGTGTTTTTTATACTTAGTAAAGCAGATTCAGTTGACTTATGCTTCTGGAACCCATATTGACTGCTACATATCAAGTTATGCTTCTGTAGATGACTAGTAATGCGAGAATTAATAACGTTTTCAAAAATGTTTGAGAACAGCGGAAGTACTGAAATTGGCCGGTAATTTCCAAGACCGTTCACCGTGCCGCATTTGTAAAGAGCAACCGTCCTCGCTATTTTCATCTTCTCTGGAAAAATGCCTTAAAGTAAGATTTGCTCTATGACACAGCACATGACATTATAAGTCACAAATTTCTTTTATTGGTGCTGCTCTGATACCATCATACCCAGAGGAGATGTTTTTTAAACTATATTTTAGGCTGCCGATTTCTGCAGGGCTAGTTGGAGACAAAAACATGGTATGTGTGAGCCTATGCTGTAAGTATTTCTCAAAATGTCCGGAGTCAGCCCCATCGAAATTTCCAGAAGTTAAAAAGGGCTTGTTCATTACAATGGCAAGAGCTTCACCTCTTAGGACCTCTCCTTTTTTCCATTTCAAACGGGATTTGTGTTCGCGGTTTTTGCAGAAGTTTCTTTATAGACCAGGTTTTCTGCGGATCAGAGTAAATTTGCGTAAACCTCCCACTGTAGTAATGGATTCGAGATTTGTGTATGTTCGTGTCTAATTTATTCCTACCTTTTTATACTGTTCTAGAATTCTCAGATATTTCGTTTTTATACAGCTTCCAAACAGATGGTTTCGGTCTCTAATGCGATTTAATGAATCAGAAGTAAACCAAGGTTTTCCCGCTTTTTTGCACTTGGTTAAGACTTTTATAGGAAAACCGCAATCGCACAACTCGAATATTTTTTCTATAAGCATATTGTATACTAGATTAAGGTCAATTTCGCAAAGACAGTCGTTGCAATTTACGTTGGAAACCAAGTTTCGTACGTGTTCAATTCTTTCCTACGGTATATGTTGAACCGTAACATCCGAGGATTTAGTTGTAGTGATTTGTGCACGCGATCTTGGAATAAAGCAAAAAGTTGAGAGGCGGTGACTAAAATTGCTTAACAAGACACCTGACGACAGGCCCTGTACGTCGCAATTAGTCAAGCATAAATAAGTTAGGGTCCCACTCGAGCTAGTAACACGTGTAGGTGCATTAATAATGTTAGAGAAACCATATAAAGATATGTCGCGAAAATAACTTGTTGCCGTTTATTGTGCCAACACATTTATGATAAAATCGCCCATAAGTACAAATGGTTTTTTATCAGAGGACAGCATACCAAGTATATTATCAACAAAAGAACAAAATTTTTGGAGAGATGAAGGGAGCAGATAAACAACACCGAACACAAAACGACTTGTTTTGATAAAAAATGTTTCATAGTGCAGACTTGAGAAACTGTACTCAGGCATAGCCTGATATCAAAGAGTATTTTAATTGTACAGTGCAACTCCACCGCCTTTCTTATTTTTCTTTGACATTGTTTCGCACCTGTATCCTTCAAAGTGAATGATGTCTGCAGTATCTGCATACTATGCGTCCCTGAATGCCAATACGTCAACACCATGGTTTAGAGAAGATAAAAGAATGTTGACCACCTCATCTTTATTTTTTAACATACGCACATTTGCGTGATAAAAGGAAAATGTAGACCAGAGTTTTGCGGCCGATTTTAGAACATCGAAAGGAGTAGAAGCGTGATAAACACAGCCTCGTGTCACGAATGGCATTCCGTAAAGAGCTCGCACCAAGAGTCATACAGCAATTCTGTCACTCCGTTTCACTCAGGTCATTTTCATCTTTGATGCGAATGACGTTCTGGCGTGCAGCCTTTCGAGCAAGGATATTCCCGTTCTTCTGTCACACGAAATCGTAGCCATTTTTTTACCCTTTTCACGTGCCAGCCGCAGTAGCCTCTTATTCATGGGTGTGAGATTATCAAGAAAGTTTACCTCTGGGGAGTCAGTTTGCAGGCGTGAGCGATACTCCATCCACATCTCATTCAGATGTGTTGAAACAAATCGGACAAGTATGCTATATTCTTTACCTTTTTGTTGTGGAAGACGATGCAGAGCGTTAAGATCACTGTTCGCCACCTGCGGAAGCACGAGCTTGCCGGCCAGGCCGTTCATCTTGTCAAGCAGGCTTTAATTTGCCTCTACCTTGAAGCCATGAGCCGCCATATTCTGCCTTCGACTATACTGCTTTATTTCATTGAGCTGTTGTTAAAGATCTGTTGTGTCTGGTGCATTTCCCTGCTCAATAGCCTCAACTTTCTTCTGCGAAACGCAACGTCGGAGGCCTGCTTGTGAAGCATATCTAGTATAGTATCACACTTGTCGGACATCATTTGTATTGCTCCGTCAATGCCACTGACTTAATGAACTGGCTGTGCAAGGTCGTTGACCTTAGCCACAAGAGGTAGCAATAAAGCGAATTTTTCATTTAACTTAGTAAGCCTGAGCACGACATTAGAACCTTGCGTTTTTTCGGACACATTTCCTTGCCGCTTTCGAGCTGACTCACAGTTTGGGCAATTCCAGGTAGACATAAATGTTTCTCCTTTGCTGTTGAGATTCCTCGGCGTTATACCAGAACATTTGCCAAGGTGGTACAGATAATCACATGAGACGCAAGTTAGAAAAACACTGTCATCAGGTACCAGGTTGTGACAGTTGTGACATGCCATACAATCCATCACAGAGCAAAATAGAACCGCAGCAGCAGCAGCATTGGGAGTAGAGACGTTACTAGCAAACAAAAGAAGTGAAACGCCAGCAACCTGCGAAGGATAGCAGACGCAGTTTAAGCGTGTTGTCCAGCGTCGTCCCCTGCCGCGGCGTGCGAGTGCGAGCGGATCGCTCACGAGCTCCTTTCAAATGCTGGGCTTGGGGACTTGGCCAGCGCAGACCACTTGATACGCGGAATCCCTGGGAAATGAGCAGGCCGGCGCACTTGTCATTCGGCTTGGAAATACTTCGGAGCTTCCAGGTGGAGCCTGCGAAGGACAGTAGACGCCGTTTAATCGAGTTGTCTTGTGTCGTCCACTGTTGCTGCGAGCGAGTCTTCTCTTCCTGCCCCTATCTTGTCCGTGTCTGCTGCCATCACCCCCATTTTTCTTTAATTTTTTCCAACTGTTGCTGCTATTTGCGTACTACATTCCTTTTTGCCCTAATCTGCAGTTAAGAAAACGAAACGCCTATCTGACGCGATTCCTGAACCAGACCGCACCGCGGCCGGAACGTTGACAACAAATGTGCTTCTGCAGAAGTGCCTACTTCTCTTAACACACACACGCGCACACACACACGCACACACACGCGCATGCACAAACACACACACATATATGCTGCGGCACCTCCGAAGAGCACTGGACGCGATATTCGGAGGTCGTGGGTTCGGATCCCACCGGCGGCATGGTTGTTTTTTGTGCTGCATTATAAGTAATGTTCTGTAGAAAAAAAACTAATTGATTCGCACTAGATATTAAAAAAAAGAATCATTCCCCTATGCACCTTAATTTCGGTGACTGTTGGCTTCCTTAATATGTTTGTCAAACAAGCCCCTCACTTCATTTGCCTATATATATATATATATATATATATATATATATATATATATATATATATATATATATATATATATATATATATCTTACGTTATACATCTTGCGTGCGCCACGGATTCAGAGGGCCTGGAGCGGTGCGAGGCTAAGGCCGGTGAGGGTGAGGCACTGAAGGAGCGAGCGGCGGCTCAGGAAAGACGGTGCAAGGTGGCGCATAGGCAGGAACAACCGGCTGAGGTCGTGGCCGGACGACAGCTTCAGCATAAGTCAGCGGTGCAGTGACAACAGGAGGTGGATTAGCGGACGGCAGTATCTCTGCAACCTGCTCCTGGATGACACGCTGAACAGAAGGCGACAGCCTTGGCGTTGGAGCGGGTGGGCAGGTAACCAGCGATAGCTGGCGGGCTACCTCCTCCCGCACAAACTGCTGGATCTGCTGAAGAAGGGTCGACTGATCGTGAGCAGGACCGGCTTGACAGCCAAGCTCGAAAGGGTGTCGTATGGGCAAATGGTGCGGCGGGTGACAAGACGCTGTTTCCGGTGCTCGTCATAGCTCTGACAAAAAGAAAAGACGTCGGAGATGGTTTAAGGATTTTTGGACACTATCATTTGAAATGCATCGTCCTCAATCTCTTTGAGAGTGTTTGATTTTGTCCGCGTCGCTCATGGATGGATTGAGACGCTTGCGTAAATCAACGACATCCTCGATACAGCTTGTGAAATTCTCGCCGCTCTGCTGGGCCCGACTACGCAACCGTTGTTCGGCACGAAGTTTTCGGGCAGCGGGGCGGCCGAGAACACCGGTAAGGCTTGTTTTGATGACCGCCCAGGTAGAAAAATCGACTTCGTGGTTGCGAAACCACAAGTTGGCCACGTCGGTCAAATAATAGTTGACGTTTGTCAGCTTGAGGCTGTCGTCCCACTTATTATAGGCGCTGACGCGTTCATAGGAGGCGAGCCAGTCTTCGACGTTGGTGTCGTCCATGCCGCTGAAGATCGCAGGGTCGCGCTGACGCACGGGACCGGAACAGACGACGGCGGCGGAAACAGTGGAGCCAGGCTGGGGCTGGGTCTCAGTCATCGTGGTAGAGGCTGCTAAAGGGTGTAGATCTCCAGGTCCGTAGATCCGCAAGGTCTGTAGCTCCAGGGTGGGAGCATGCAGCACCTCCACCAAATGTAAAGACGCAAGTCAGACGCACAAGAAATGTGGACAGCGAAAATCTTTGTCGACACAGCGTAGCGCCTAGCCAAGAGTTCGAGAGCGTCAGCTTCGTCTTCTTCGCCAACTGAACTTCGTCAGCTTCGTCTTCTTCAGCTTTCTCTCCGTCGGCGTCACTGGCGCCGCTGGGGGGCAGCAAACCCCATTTGTATGTCTTACAATATATATATATATATATATATATATATATATATATATATATATATATATATATATATATATATATATATATATATATATATATATATATATATATATATATTGTAAGGGAGGACTTCAAGAGACGTTTATTCGAGCCCGCTGGCAAAGACGAGCTCCCAGCGAACAGCACCAAGCGATGAGGATGGGAATGTACAGTGCGTGGAAAGAAGATGAAGTCGCAGCCAGAGAGGCGACGACGATAAAAGCGCATAAAGTGCTCACACTAACTACCCGCGCGGTCAGAAGCGGCCAGCCTGGCCGCGATTAGTCTGATGCAAAGCGCCGAATGAAAGGCTTCAGGCGGGAAACGTGGAAAATTTCAGTCCCGCGGTAACGGCGGTCCGGGGGAGGATCAACAGGAGTGACGCGGTAGTTCACTGGTGAAGTTTGGTTGAGCACCAAGTAGGGACCAATGAAACGAGGCTTAAACTTGTCACAAAGACCAGGCGTTCGCAAAGGGGTAGAAAGCAAGACTTCGTCTCCACGGTAGAACGACACAACGCGGTGCGTTATGTCGTAGTCACTCTTGCGATCCCCCTGGCAGGTGTGAGTGTTCAGGCGAGCAAGGTGGCGGCATCGGGCCACGCGGGAGAGAAATTGCTCGGGGAGAGACGGTGAGGAGATCGCAGGCGTCGAGAAGAAAGAGGCGTCGAGAAGTGTAGTGGGAGAACGGCCGTACACGAGGAAAAACGGGGAGTAATTAGTGGTTCGTTGCAAGGCGGAGTTGTAGGCAAAAGTGACAAAAGGAAGGACTGCGTCCCAATTCCGGTGGTCAGGGTCGACGTACATAGCAATCATATTTGAGAGGGTGCGATGGAACCGCTCAGTAAGACAATTGGTCTGGGGATGGTAGCTGGACGTCATCTTGTGAAGTGTAGAAGAAGCTTTACAGAACTTCGGCAACAACGGTCGAAAGGAATTTCCGGCCGCGGTCACTGAGAAGCACCTGAGGGGCGCCATGGCGGAGCACGATGGATTGGAGAAAGAAGGAGGCAACTTCGGGCGCCGAGCCATCAGGCAAGGCTGCGGTCTCGGCGTAGCGTGTGAGATGGTCGATGGCAGTGACTATCCATCTATTACCTCGTGTAGTGCGAGGAAGCGGGCCATACAAGTCGATGCCGACGACGGCGAACGGCGTGGCGGGGCATGGGAGAGGCTGCAGATGTCCAGCGGCAGGTGAAGTCGCCCGTTTTCGGCGCTGGCAGAGCGGGCAAGTTGCGACGTATTTAGCGACGCTGGAGGAAAGGCCAGGCCAGAAGAAACGGCTCTTGACGCGGTCATACGTTTTGTGAAAACCGAAGTGACCGGCTGTCGCGTCATCGTGGAGGACCTCCAATATACGGGAGCGAAGTGCACGTGGCACCACGGGACCCAGCGGGTGCCATCAGGGCAGTAAACGTAGCGGCAGACCACATCATTTTCGAGTTTGAACTGGCCAAGCTGCCGACGCAACCGAGCGGCAGGAGGGTAGGAAGGTCTTGTGAGACGGTCAATTAGGGAGCGGCAATACGCATGGTTGCGTTGGTTCAATGCAAGGTCGTTTAAATCGTCAAATGAGACGCAGGAGAGTGCGGCGAGGTGCTGAAGAGCTTGCCACGATGAGGAGGCGCTGTGAGATGTGGAAGGTGGGGTGGAAGACAGACACGAAGAGTTCAGAAGAGGGCAACAAGAAAGAGCATCGGCGTCTCGATGTTTTCGACCGGACTTGTAGGTGACGTCAAAACGGTATTCCTGGAGACGAAGAACCCAGCGGCCAAGGCGGCCAGTCAAGTTTTTCAGGCTAGACAACCAGCATAAAGCGTGATGGTCTGTGACGACGGTGAAGTGGCGACCGTAAAGGTAGGGGCGAAATTTATGCACTGCCCAAACGACGGCAAGACATTCCTGCTCAGTGATAGTGTAGTTACGTTCGGCAGGTGTCAGAGTGCGGCTGACGAACGTAATAACTCTTTCGCGAGAAGTAGTATCACGCTGAGAAGAACAGCACCAAGGCCGTGCCCGTGAGCGTCCATGTGTAGAATGGTTGTAGCAGCATCGTCGAAATGGCCAAGGACAGGGTTGGAGTTGAGAGCTTGCTTTAAGGCTTGAAAAGCACTTTCGCATTGCTCAGTCCAAACGAAAGCACCGTGAGCAGTGAGGAGCTGATGTAATGGCGCGGCAATGGTCGCACAATTTCGTATAAAGCGCAAAAATAAGAGGACAGACCGAGGAAACTTTTTTAGTGTGCTGGGGACGGGCAAAGTTCAGGACAGCGGGAAGCTTGTCAGGGTCGGGGCGAATGTCGTCCCGACTGACGAGGTGGCCTAAAATTGTGATTTCCTTCCTGGCGAAATGGCACTTTTTCGTATTTATTTGAAGGCCAGCAGAAGCGAGGCAAGTGAGCACTTCATCGAGGCGGCCTAAGTAGGTAGAAAAAGCAGGTTTTCCATTTCAGGCCGCGAAGGACTATATCAATCATGCGTTCAAAAGTAGCAGGAGCGTTACACAGTCCAAAAGGCATAACATTAAATTCGTAAAGGCCGTCAGGAGTAGCGAACGCGGTTTTTTCCTTGTCGGCTTCATGCAAGGGGATCTGCCAATAACCAGAACGGAGATTTAGGGTCGAAAATTATTTAGCTCCTTGAAGAGAGTCGAGGGAGTCATCAATCCGGGGCATAGGGTAAAGGTCTTTACGAGTGATTTTGTTGAGGGCACGGTAATCAACACAAAAGCGCACTGACCCATCCTTCTTCTTCACCAAAACCATCGTGGAAGACCAGGGACTGGCGGAAGCGCGAATATTGTCTCGGCGGAGCATATCACTCACATTGTCCTCGATGACTTTGCGTTCAGATAAGGAAACGCGGTACGGTAGGCGGCGAACAACCGAGGTACTCTCGGTCACGATTCGGTGCTCAGCCACAGAAGTCTTGCCCAGGGTAGAGGAAGCCACATCAAGAGATCCCTGGTGCTTGAGAAGCAAGTCTAGTAACATTTGCCGTTGCGACGCTGGGAGATCTGGATTGATGGTGCCAGAAAGGACGGAAAGAGAAGCATCCGCGGAGGGAGGCGACGAGGAGGAGGTTGCGGTAAGCACGACGAGGGAAACCGGGTGCATGTCCAATGTGCAGGAAAAAGAAGTGCCTTTGGGCAATACTAGAGGTTCACGAGAAGTGTTCAAGGCAGCGACGACGGCTGACCCATTTTCAAACGGAATCAGGCTAGGCGGCAAGGCAAGGCCCCTGATCAGATGTCGAGCAGAAGGCGCGATGAAAACATCCCCATGGACGATGGTATCAGAAGTAAGTCGTACAAGATCTTGACCCCAGCGGGCAAAACCGTATCAGCAGCGGCAATGAGGCGATGACAGGGCTCGAGGACTTCAGATGATGGGTCGCTCTCGGTCATATGCACGATGCGGTCACGGCATAAAATAAAAGCACTGACAGAAGACAACAAATCCTAACCAAAAATCATAAGGTAAGCGCACGGAGAAAGCACAGCAAATTGTACGCGGTGACGGACACCGTCAATATAAACCCGAACAGTGCACTTAGCGGAAGGGCGAATTAAGACGTCGTTAGCGCCACGCAGGGAAGGCCCATCGTACGGCGTTTTCACCTTCCTTAAGCGAGAACACAAGTCTGCGTGAATAACAGAAATTGAAGCACCCGTGTCAATCATTGCCTCTATCTGTAAACCTTCAACCCACACTGAAACCATATTAGACGGGCGCTCCGGAGGTATTTGTCGGTGTCCGAAGCATGCAGCCTTCCCTCCAAAAACTGCAGCACCGGGTTTTCCGAGCGTAGGTGAGGCGCCGCAGAAGCCGGCCGAAGCGGAGAAGAGCGGCGGAACGGCGAAGGGGATCGAGCTCTGGTGGGCCGATAACCACGAGGGCAAGCAGAGGTGGGGGAGGTGAAGAACGTCCCAAAGAGTCAGGGAAGGCATGGCGTTGAGGAGAGGGCGCACGAGTAGAGTAGCCGCTTTCGAAGGCCGCATACCCGCGACGTTCGTCTTGAAGGCGCCGGCGGCAGAAGCGGGCAATATGGCCCCGGAAGCCGCAATAATAACAAATCGGGCGGCTGGGGCGCCAGGGCGAGGAGAACGCTGGCGTTTAGGCTTGATTTGCTAAAGCGGTGACATGGTCGCGGGACGGCGCTGGCGTTGGAGGCGGACCAAAGATAGGTGGCATGGCAGCGACCTGAGCGTGAGTGGGTGGAGGGCGAATAGCAGGGGTGTCCGGTGCCAGAGAGCAGGTTACTGAGGCCAACTCTTCTTTGATGATGCTGCGAAGGCCAGCGCCAGTAGAGGACGGAGCAGAAGGTGCAGGTTCGGTGAGGCACGGAGAACCGTGAGCGAGAAGCTCGTCGCGAATGAGCGCACGAATGAGGGCACGAAGGTCGGAGTCGGCCGACAAAAAGGAAACAGCCGGGTCAGGTTGTAAACGGATAGATTGCAGCTAATCGAGGCGTTGACAGGTCGCGATGATAGCATCGACGGTAGTAGGGTTTTGGACGGCAAGACCATTGAACACCAGAGAGCCGATACCCTTCAGGACGTGGCGAACAACACGGTCAGCCTCGGTCATGGTGTCATTGACGCGGCGGCAGAGAGCAAGTACATCCTCAATATAGGAAGTGTACGACTCGGCAGGGCGCTGGATGCGGTCAGCAAGCTTCTTCTTAGCGACTTCAGATCGAACAGCCGGAGAGCCAAAAATCTGTCGCAACTGCTGCTTGAAACTTGTCCAGTCGGGAATATCCGTCTCATGATTTAAGGACCATGTCCGCTCAACGTCAGTTAAATAAAAGGACACATTCAGGAGTTTAAGGGAATCGTTCCAGCGGTTGAACGAACTCACGCGGTCGTAGTGTTCAAGCCAGTCATCCACGTCGTCGCCGCGGAGGCCGGCAAACATCCGGAGGTCGCGTTGACGGCTGCTCATGGTCCAAGTTTCGGGGGCAGCAGAGGGCGAGTGGGAGGAACCCGGGCCGACGGCGTTCTCCTCTTGAGGCATGACGGCGAGAGTACACAAGCGACGACTGGAACGCAGCTCCAGCGTGAAGCGGGAAAAGAGGATACGGGGGATCCAAGGAGCACCTCCACCACGTGTAAGGGAAGACTTCAAGGGAGACATTTATTCCAGCCCGGCAAAGATGTGCTCCCAGCGAACAGTACCAAGCGATGACGATGGGAATGTACAGTGCATGAAAAGAGGATGAAGTTGCAGCCAGAGAGGCGACGACGACGAAAGCGCATAAAGTGCTCACAATATATATATATATATATATATATATATATATACGCTACGGCTACGGCTGTCCAATCTGCTGCTTTCGTGGGTATTCATATTTTGCGCGAAATCGAACCTGAAGAGTGTTCACCAGCGCCACCATCATCCATAGCGGTGGACGTAGCACGTTCTGTATATTGCTAGAGGGACGTAGAACGTCATCTTAAGGCGTGGGCGAAGACTGTGGGAAAGCCGTAGCCGTAGCTCAGTTGGTAGAGCACCGGACGCGACCTTCGGAGTTCGTGGGTTCGGATCCCACCGGCGGCGTGGCTGTTTTTCTGCTGCTTTATAAGCAATTTTCTTTAAACCTATTCATTGACACAACAAATTTAAAAAACAGAAACATTCCCCTATGCACCTTGGTTGCGGTGACTGTTGGCTTCCTTAATATGTTTGTCAAAACGAACCCCTAATTTCATTTGCCTTGTCTGCTAATATATATATATATATATATATATATATATATATATATATATATATATATATCTGACAGAAAATACATTACAAGAGTTCTTAACATCTGCACCTCTGGAGAGCGGGTCATGCTATTGCGCCTTTGTGTTTTGTTTCAATATATATTGGTGTTTTCCGTTTTGTTCTTTTCTTGTTTTCCGTGTTTTTTTATTTTCCCCTGGTGCTCGAACTTCTCGCTTCCGCAGAAGGAAACCTTTCTTGCTAAAGTCTCCTCGGCGAAAATCCAACTCTCTCAGCTCTGCTGCATGTCTGTCACCTCTGTATTTTAACTAGCTTTTTTAACTTGTTTCACAACCATTCTCCTTTCCCCTTAGTTGGCGGCGATGCAGAGAGAGAGAAAGTGCCTCCTCTCCTTCGGCATTTAGGAGCGTAAATGCGCACATCTGTGCATTCATTCGACTTAACACTGATGAAGGACAGTCCACCATCTGAAACCGTTGGTCAATAAACCTAGATAATCGAACCTATTATGAGCTTTTCACTATATATATATATATATATATATATATATATATATAGTAAAGAGTTGAAGTACACTTGAAGAAACTTTATTTGCCAAGGATTTCAGACGGTGGGCTGTCCTTCATCAGGGTAAGATAATTGTGAACACAAAGGTCCGCGCTTTTGGAGCACCGAATGCACATCGAGAGGAGAAAAATGCTTTTCTTTGAGCAAACAAACAGATCACGAAAGACACAAAGAAGGAGCGACCAGACTCCTCCCTTCGACTGAGGGAAAAGAGTAGGGTGGTGAAATAAACAGACAAAAAAAGTAGAAAAATAAGCGAAACAAAGGAATGGCGCCGACAAGGATTAGTACTGGGGGAAGCTGCCTTCGGCGGAGGCGAGAGGTTCAAACAAGAGGAAAGAAAACAGCATAAAAAAGAAGAAAAACAGCAAGAAAAGAACAAAGAAACGGAAAACACCACTGCGCGGATATGCATCAGAGCGCGACCCGCTCCCCACGGGTGCAGCTGTTAACAGTTAAAATGTAAGTTACGGCGGCGGTGCGGCCGGCAAAACGCCCCGCACAAACCCGATCCCGCAGCCCCGCGCCGCAAAGCGCAAATGTTTCTGCGCCGCGTCGCTTATGTTATCAGAAGTCGAATAAGTTTTTCATCGAAGCATATATATATATATATATATATATATATATATATATATATATATATATATATATATATATATATATATATATAGAGAGAGAGAGAGAGAGAGAGAGAGAGAGAGAGAGAGAGAGAGAGAGAGAGAGAGAGAGAGAGAGAGAGAGAGTTACGACCAGGGGTGTATTCATACCAGGACGGACGACGACTGAAAAACCATCTGGGTTCATTTGCCTAGCTCGAGACACATCCACGTCGTTCACCTTATCTTCTGCGTAGTCAGCGATGCCGAACATACAGAATAGGCATCTCCTCTTCATGGGCATCACTCTTCCCCCTACGAAGCCGAAGCCCGCAGAGCGAGTTAAAAAGCTCCGCACGAATGGTAGGGCTTCAGCAGGACAACGTGAGTCTGTTCAGTTCGTGCAGAACGACGGCCACTTGCTGTGAGAAGCGCGATGGGATAATTGAGCTCGCTAATTTGCTCAATGAGAACATAGGGTCCATCGTAGTCGCACAGCAGCTTCTGTAACAACACCCGCTTTCTGACAGGCCGCCACAACCAGAACAAGTCACCGGGGCTGTAAGTGAGGTGACAGTGGTGGGCATCGTAGCGCGCTTTGGGACCGATCATGGGAGGCGAGAATACGAAGGCGAGCAAGGTGCCGGGCGTCTTCAGCGAGACAAAGTGTCCCGGCGCTGGAGGGATCTTCATGAGGCTCGGCAGAAAATGGTAGTGTTGTGTCCAGGGTGTAGAGTGGGGGGCGAGCATATAGTAAAACGAAGGGGCTGTAACCAGCAGTCTCATATCGCGCTGTATTAAAAGCCTAGGTGATGAATGGCAGAACGCTGTCCCAGGTTTCGCGCTTAGAATCAACGTACATTGACAGCATGCTAGTGATCGTTCGTTTCGTGCTCTCAGTAAGCCCATTCGTCTTTGGATGGTAAAGCGAGGAATGGCGAAAATGCGTTGCGCAGGAAGGAAGCTGCTCCACGACGTCAGCGGTGAACTGTGAACCACGGAGACTGATAATAACATTTGGGGGTCCATGTTGAACACTATGGAGCGCAGCATAAAAGAGGACACATGATACGCTGTAGACGAGGATAGTTCTGCCGCTTCGCAATACCGAGTAAGGTAATCAACGCAAACTGCTATCCAGGGGTTCCCAAGACAGCATTTGTGAAATGGGCCCAGGAGATCTGTGCTCACTTGCTCGAACGGTGTGACAGGTGGTGTCACAGGGTGAAGCTGACCAGATGCAATGCTTCTGGGGCGCTTTATCTGTTGACACTGAGTGCAGCTGGTGACGTACCGCTCAGGCGTAACCCGCATTTCCGGCCAATAGAAGCGTGCCTGGATATGGTGGAGCATGCGTGTCGACTCAAGATGTTCCAGATGTAGTATCGTCATGCATTTCCTGCATGACAGAGGTGTACAAGCTCTTCAGGAACTACAAAGAGGAAGCGCTGGCCTTTAGAAAAATAGCTTTTCTTCAATTGGAGACCACATCGCACACAGAAATGGGTTGCACTGGAGAGCTCTTCAGCCTCCGCAAGGAGAGACCGCTGTGTTGTATCTTTCTGCTGTTCTGTTTTGAATGTGGTGAAATTGAAAAAAAAAACTGTGACATCGACGCGAGGCAGTGGTCGAAGTTATCGATGTTAGGCTCCGCCTCAGGAAGCGGCCACCGCGAAAGACAGTCCGCTTCAGCGGGCCGGTGACCCCTCTTGTAGGCGACTGTGTAGTCAAGCTCTTGTAGCCGGAGTGGCCACCTTGCAAGGCGCCCACACGGGTCACGAAGGTTAACGAGCCAGCAGAGGGTAAGATGGTCGATGACGAAGGTGAACTGGCGTCCGTACAGATACGAATGGAAACGTTGCGTGGTGAAGACGACGGCGAGGCATTCCTGCTCGGTGACCGTAACTTGCGCTCCCGGTTATTGAGCGAGCGACTTGCATACGCAACAACGTGCTCTTTGTTGTCGCTTCGCTTGACGAGCACAGCGTTTGGATCAACACCGCTAGCGTCGGTATGAATCTCTGTGTGGACGGAGGGATCGATGTGGCGAGGTACAGGGTGGGACGTGAGAAGGAATTTTAGTTGGCGGAAAGCGGAATCGCACTTAGGGGTTCACTTTAAAGCCGCATCTTCCTGAAGCAAGCCCGTCAGGGGGTATGCGATGTCCGCAAAGCAATGGATGAAGCGGGCAATGCATGAGCATAATTCCAAGAAACTTCGCAGCTCTTTGACAGACTGTGACGGCTTAAGTGACTCCACAGCTGCAGTCTAGGCTGGATCAGGTCTGACGCCGTCTTTGTCAACCAGGTCCCCAAGCACTAACGCTTGACGCGCGCCAAAGTGAAATATTTAGAATTAAGCACAAGCCCAGCTTCGCGCATACAGTCCAGGACCATAGCTAAACGGTCGTTGTGCTCACTGAACGACTTTCCGAAAGAAACAGCATTGCCAAGGTAGCACATACATATTTCCCATCTCAAACCGCGGAGAATAGTGTCTTCAAATCTCTCGAAAGTGGCGCGCGCATTACAAAGGCCGAATAGCACAACATTAAATTCATAAAGGCCGTCAATTGTAACAAAGGTTCTTTTCTCATTGTCCACGGAATGCATAGGGATATGCCATACCCCGTCCGGAGGTCAATAGAAGTGAAGTAGGAGGCTGAAAAAAGACAGTCGATGGCATCGTCGATTTGAGGGAGAGGGATTCCGGCAGGTTCCTTCCTCCTTCCTCTTTTTTGCTTTCTTCTGCTCCCGATTCAGCCAGACCACACCAAACATACCGATTACACAGCGCCTAATTTATTCGCATCAATTCACAATTGCAGTGACGCCAGTCTGCCGTCGGGATGCGGCCTCTCGTCTCGGCATCCACCACCCGTTTCCCATTCTTCTCGTGCCTCTCTCCTCTCTTCCAGGTCCTACTTTCCAGCTTGCTCTCTCCTGGCCTTGCTTCCCCGTCGTTCCTTTCGGTAGGCTCCTTATGAAGTCATCTTGAGTGGTTCCCGGAATCCGACGGTCGTTACGGAGGCGCTGACTCTCCCAGGCGCAGACCTTGGTCTTGTCGGGCGACACCATTCTCCGGCGCACTTAGCCCGGGCCAGCATCTTGCCTCGGCAGTCAGCCGTCTCTCCGGCGCCAACTTCTCGCCACCTCGGTCAGTCATACGACTGGTTCCGTGGCGCGTAAGACCGGCCCGCGCGCACACACACACACACCCATGATGCCCCTGTAACTCCTGTTCGGGAGGAGGGGGTGTCTCTCGTCCGTCGCCGCTGAGCGGCAAGCACACAAATACAAACACAACGTGCCGGCCGTTTCTCCTGGCTACGTTCGGATGAGACAAGGCCGCGCGCCCGACAGAGGGTATACGTCTTTTTTGTGACGGGATTGAGGCGTTTGTATTCCACGCACAAACGACATGATCCAATGTTTTTTCGAACAAGGATTACTGGAGCAGACCAGGGACTCTACGACTCTTGTACAACATCTTTGGCGAACATCTTCGCCAATTGTTCAATGATAACCTTGCGTTCATAAGGTGCAACTCGGTAGGGCTTTTGTCACATCGGATGTGAGGCGCCAGTGTGAACCTTGTGCAGGGTGTGAGACGATGGGATGGAAGATAGGCCGTGGGCTGTGAAAAGTCAAACACCGCGGAGTATCGCCGGAGGATCGTCAACAGAGCACGGCGGTCGTGCGTGGAAAGCGAGTTGTCCAACATGCGAAGAAACTGCGACTTGTCGTACAGCTCTGGTGCTGCTGGGCCCAAAAAATCCACCAGCAAATAACAGAATTACTAGGCGACGGAGCAGCAACAAGCGTGCTCGGCGGACGTCTATCACAATGCCCGTCGCTCTCACGCGTGCACAGCTACCGAACTTTCCAAATACGGCTCGCAAAGTTACCACAACAGTCTCGAGCAATGTAGAATCGGCTCTGCCTGAATGCGATCAATGTGGGTAAACCTGGTCGCGTCTCGCACCACAAAACAATAAAGCCGCGCGCCGGCAGTTTTGAAGAACAAAGACTGCAAAATGCGCGACAGTGTTAAGCCGCACCATTTCATGAAACAGACGGTCCGATAGAACCCTACAATTCACCTATGATTCAGGCGAAGCAAATAAAACATCTTTACAGGAGCCGACGAGTGCGGTGCTATGTTCGGTTTTATGAAAATGCCTGTTTCTCATCGCTTCAGAGTGAAGGATATAGTAACGTCCACTGCAGGATCTTGGCAGTACAGTTAAAAAGCTCAAGGTTCAGTAGCACCTCTTCCAGAACTATTGTACGCTGTAGCACCTACTTCTTTCAAAGGAAAAAAAAATGTTCCACCTGACGCATTTCAAGCTTCCGGCACCGATGACCCCATTGACCCACGCGTGATATTTATCGTGCCGAAAAAGTAAATAATTAGCGCTCATTAGGCTCAGAATGATGGCAGCGAAAGTAGTTCGTTTTTGTTTTAACTAGAGCAATCTGAAATACGGATGAAGGGTTTTTTATTCTGCGACCACGGAGAGCTTATCTCCTCTTCCCGTGTTGCACCGAGTGTGCATAAGGGTAAGATATACGTCATCTATTTGCCAAAAACGAACGCATAACGAAAGAATACGGATCCGGCAAACAGAATTTTCGTCGTCTTTTACTAATTGCGCTCTATTATTTTCTCTATACTTTACCGCCTGAGCGAGCTTCGCCTGCCGGAAGTCCGACTCACAGCGGCCTCAAAATCTGCGGCGCGTTGATTTAAAAAAAAATCGCATATCGTTGAAATAAGTTACAAACTCAAACTGTGTTTTCAATACCGATACTCTCATGCTCACAATTCTAGCAAGCGCTACCCAATACCGACACAAAAATATGTTGAAAAACAGTATCCAGGAAATGCATATTCGATACTACCCATGCCTGGAGCTCAACAATGTTGAGATAAAACTCTTGAACGTGAAAAACAAATGTCTTTAAATAATAATAAAATCTGTCCATTCCTTAAAAAGCTCTACAGATGGGCATGTGGAAGGCAAGACTGAGATAGATGGAGGTATTGTAGGTTCGAGTCTTCGCACCCATATGAACTTTGAGCCAGGTTCGATGAAAATACAAGAAAAAATTTGATCACAGTGGGAGATAAACAATTCATGTACATCGTTCCGGTGCTAAAGTATCTAAAAATGAGTGTTTCTTGTGGAGGAAATAACAGATAGCCTCGTTTGACATCTCATAACAATATCAACATGGCGAATGTTTGTCGAAGGCATACGCGTATAAAATATTTTGAAATCTCTAAACAACAAGCTGAACAATGCCTCCGATTCTTTCGCAACTGTACCTCGCAGAAAAGGTCTGTTCGACGAAAACACCCCCAATTTTATCACTGCTTAAGAGTCGATCGAAGCATTTATGGCCCCGCATGTGAATTTCACATGAAATCAGAATTCTCAACTTCCCGTCTGATTATTAATACCTTACCATAGAGCTCCTCTCAGGCATCTCCGTCCATAATAATGTGAAGAGTTTCAAAATCTTTTTCAAAATAGTATTATGCATAAAAATCTTATAACTTAAAGAAAAAGGAATTTGATGAACTTCTGGGAAAAAATTGGAGAAAAAGAAAACAACATCAAGCAGAAGATTTTGTTAGCTGCATTTTTTAAAAGGAATAATCGGATAAGTAGCGCTGAAGAGAGCTGTAGAAAAATGAAAGATGCGAAGGAATTATCCACAGTGTGTCCAACTTCGTTAACTGAGAGATGAAATGAGTATTATTTTTGAAATTCACTTTTAATCACTCCAGAACTTAGACCCTTGAAAGCAAGCGTATAAAAGACTAGCAAAATGACTAGGAACGCACAGGTTAGGAAAGAAGGGCGTGAAAATGCAGGGAAATTGAAAACTTGAAAACTTGAAAACTCAGCATAGAAAACTAGAGCGGCTATAAAAGTAGGAGCTCAACACGCATGCACAATAGTTTACAAAGGTATTTGCGATAACGGTAAGCGGTACCCAGAAAATGTTATTACTAAAATCGATAGGAATTATCTAACCGAAATTGTTTTCCGATGCATAGAGTAGTCATTGTGCCGTTGATAACTGTATACCCATATAAAATAGTCAGAATTAAACAATCTGGTGCTCGGCTAACTTAGGACACTTGTAAGTGATTTTTGGAAACTAGTTTTTTATTTAGAGCACTGTTTTTGAAGCGAATATAGCTAATCCGACAGCGCGGGTATCCATAACTATCAGTAGCTAATCCGACAGCGCGGGTATCCATAACTATCAGTTTGTTTAAGCTGCTCTTTCAGAACGGCAAGCTGGGCTATCTGTTGGATGTTCTTCTTGGAAATGAAGCAACCGCCTAATAAAGCCTTGTCGACAGAAGCAGAGAAGGACAGGAAGCTGCTGCTTCGGTTGTCTATGTTTTCTAGAGCAGCTACCGTTTTTCCAAAAGCAGTATCCGCGGTTATACCACCTCGTTTTCTAATCTTCAGCAATAGACAGAAGCAATGCTGCCTTTGAAACGATTACATGCATAAGCATTCCAGCAGATCCTTTTCGAAGCTGATATTCTTTACATGAACTACTCTCAGCTGTGTACATACAGAGCAACGTTTTCGCACATTTTATTGCACTAGGTTCAGCACCCCATTCACGGGGTTCGCCGCTGTCATTCCGATCCTTCTGGCAGGTAAAAAAAAGGTCTACGTCGTGCAAGTAGGAGCCTGTCCACCGGGTTGTGGGCAACTTCGGGGATATGTGCAGCCTTTTTCCTTTGTTGTGTTTCATCAAGACAGGCTAGGGACCCTGGTATATATATATATATATATATATATATATATATATATATATATATATATATATATATATACATATGCACAAAGATCAGCAGAAGGATTGACGCACACACGCACACGCACACACACACACACGCGCGCGCGCACACACACACGCACACACACACACACACACACACGCACGCACACACACACACGCACGCATGCGCACACGCGCACACACACACGAATATATATATATATATATATATATATATATATATATATATATATATATATATATTGGAGACCATGTGCAATTGGCACCTGGTTCACAACACGTGTACATTATACACCTCAGTCCAAAAGTCATATACACTGGGTGTCTCAGACAAATTTTATAATGACCTTTGATGTCTTTCTAAATACTCTACCGAGTATAAGACAACATTTACATAAAACCGTGGCCGACATGCATGCTTGAAACGCCTGTAATATTCATTTTCTTATATATGTTATCAGCACCGTTCATTCTGCGCCCACACTACACACAACGCATTTTAGATGCCACTTTCATCACATAGCTGCATAATGCAGGAGAAGGCCAACCACGATAGAACAGCAAAACATTGGCGCACAATGGTGGCGCACCTAATAAACATTTTGCTCAAATACACAAATCAGCCATCACTTTTTCCGTTTCTTAGTGCAGTAATTACTGCGTTCCTTCTTTCCCTTTGCTCTATGCTAAAAGGCGCAGGCGTCTTGTTATTTGAACTTGAACACTGTAGGTCGAAACCTTGAAGAGGAAAAATATAAGGCTTGCATTTTTTTAATACGCAGAACATATTTTGTGCATTCATGTTATTTCACAGGTATTTTTACTTAACGGTAACAAGAAACACCATATGCTTTAACCGACTGCCCGAAAGAAGCCTAAGGTTCCCCATTGCTTTAATCAAAGCAACCAAAACATCTCTACAGGCACAGACGAGTGCGGTGCCGTGTTGTGTTTTGTGAAGCTGCGTGTTATCTCCGGGTTAAGAATGAAGGTTATAGGAACGTCGACTGTAGGATCTTGGCAGTAGAGTTAAGAAGCTCAAAATTCAGCAGCACCTCTTCCTGAACTAAAGTATGCTAGAGCACTTGCTTCTTTAAAAGAAAAAAAATGCTCCACCTGATGCATTTCAAACTTCCGGCGTGGATTACCCCATTGACCAATGCCTTACGTTTATCGAGAAGACAGATCAAAATATTAACGTTCTTTAAGCTCTTGACGATGGCGGCGAAAGTTCTTTTTTATTGTCAACAACCCCAAAGTGAAATAAAGATCAAGGGTTTTTATTTTGCGACCACGAAAGCTTACGTCCTGGTTCCTTCTTACATCAAGTTTTCAGGTGCACAAGGTCTAAGTGATCTACCTGCCATTCAACAAAGGTAGGAAGAAAAAAAACTCGCCCGGCACACAGCTTTGCCGTCGCGTCTTCCTAATTGCACTGTATTCCTTTTCTTTGTATGTTACCACCTGAGTTAGCTTCGCCGGCCCAAAGTATGACTCGCAGCGGCCTCAAAATCTGCCACAAATTCAAATTTTTTTTACTGCGAAAGCATTACTACGCTATATCGACTAGGTTGTGTCCGAAAAACATGTCCGCAGAACTTGTGAGGCAATCAGAAGAGGTAGTGCCAACAAATTGTTTGATCGAAAGAGGTTGATGTCTAAAATTAATTATGTCGTCAAGTTCATTAGTTACATATTTATAGCCAAAAATGTCCAAAAAGTTGAACCAGGGCGACGTGTGGCGCATTATTTGAAAAATGGGAAGTGTGGGCGGCGCCAAAGCGCGGCGCCAAATTTGAAAACCAAGCGGGGCGCCAAGTTTGAAAAGTCAAAATGGGCAATTTATAGAACTTGAATAAGTAATCACCGAATTTGAGTAACTTGGGATTTAAATCAATTTACATCAGCGATTATGTGAGACAAAGGAAAAGTGAAGCAAAGAGAGGCAACGAGTGAAGCAAAGAGGGGCAAACAGGAGCAAAGAGAAGCGAGGAGGCATCAGTGCTTTCGCATTCCACCAAAGCGGGTTACTGCAGGAACCCCAAAAGTTTTTACTACCGCGCATCGTTAAAATACCCGATAGACTTAAACTGTATTTCCGATGCCGGTACTTCGGTATTTAAATGTTTAGCAAGCGATTCCCGATTCATAAAATATGTCGAAGGAAAGTATCCAGGATACATAAATCTTTTCTACTATCCATGCCTGGAGCCTAAGATAGTTGAGATAGAGAAAATTCTTAACTATGTTGAGAACAGATAATTAATTAGTTAATAAAACCCCTGGGCTTATGAGGGCGCATCAGGTAACGATGTTTTAGCCTTTGTCGAGGTTACATGACGTTTTTGCACGTTCGGTTCTTTGCATCCGAATACTTTTTAAAGAAAAATCTTTAAAGTTACTGGATGGAAATGGAATACCATGGGCCATATCCAAAATAGCATTGCCATAAGAAAGGAGCAGAAGATTTTTGTGTTAATTTACTCCTGAGCAGTAATATAAATATCGAATCAAACCTCATCAAAATCTAATTACTAGAGAAATTCTGCCATGACGCAAAGCGCGTTAGCAATCAATCTGGGTAGGTTTCGCCAATATGTCTGTAGGCCTTAGAGGCCTGCTTCATCGCACAATATATTTGAAGAAAAATTCATAAATATGCTAGGATATGCAAGAAGAAAATGAAGAATAAAGAAACAATCTATATACACCTTCCCGGTGCTACCATACCTCACAATGACTGCTTCTTGTGGACTAAATAAAAGATATGTTCGTTTCACATCTCAGAACGAAATAAAAATTCTGCACCATTGCCGAAGCCAAGCGCCTCTGAAATATTTTACTAACTATAAAGAACTCAGTGAACATTGTCTCCGATTTTTACACCATCTCGCGCGGCAGAAAAGAAAAGTAGTGGCGCCAAATCCGAACTTATTATTAGATTATTATTATTACTAGATTATTGCGCAAAGGTTGATCAATGCGGTCACTGGTGTCGCGTTTGAAAGTTAGCATATGACATGAGAATCAAATACTCCACTGCTTATCCTGAGCACCAAGCATCTCCTGTCTAGCAAAAACGGTCATGGGAACGTTGAAAGTAAATATTTCTCTAAAAACTGTGTTTACAATAAATAAATATTATAAAGCTCAGTTTTGGCGATCTTGTGGCAGAGAATTAGAAACAAAATAAAAGAATTTCAAACATGTAATTTTTATAGCCTCATTTTTTTGTACCAATGTGGAAAACGCCACTGAAGGCAGCTGAAGACAAAAAGTAGAAACAATGCAATTATTCAGATTGTGTCACAACCTCCTCAACTGAGAGAAAAAAGGTGTTTTCTAAGTGCAGTTCGAGTCGTACTGAGAAGTGAGTCCTGCAATGCAGACGTATAGAAGTGAAGAAAAGCAACTAGGAACACTCAGCTCCGAAGCAGAAAGTAAAATACAATAAAGTGAAATTCATTAAATTCAGTATTCTCCTACAAAGTTAGCAATATAAGAAGCAGAGAGTGCAGGAATGCTTGGCCATGAATAAAAATAGATAATGAAATTATTAACAAAATGTTCCATCCGACAAAGCCCGCAGCAGCTAATTATGTCTTAGACAGGGCAGAGGTTTCAGGATGTTTTTGCACGTCTGTTCTTAGCACCAGAAAACTTTATAAAGCAAAATCAATTAAAATACTCTATATGGTAGAAGCCAGTACGATCATTTGAAATCAGCATTGCAACGTTAAAGGAAGCTCATGGGCCTTGGGTTTTAAATAGCTCCCGAATACAAAAGCAAATTACGGTCATAAAATAGTAAGGTTTTGCCAATCATAGAGCGCCTTTCAATTAAACGTGCAGTATCCAAGAATAAGAAGGCTGTACTTCTTGCATGGTTGTTTACTGCAAGCAGGTTACTTTCTGCAGCAAATGGTATAAAATAATAGGCGCAAACTGAAGATAATTCACAATGAAGAAGCAAGCAGTGCATATTGTCACGGCGCTGCCATAACTCGCAGCAACTGAAGTTAATCTAGCACACGCATATAAATTCGTGAAAATGAACTAGCGTACTAGAAAACAGTGAAATGTATTTCTGGATTGCGAAGATGAAATATGTCCTAAACGAAAAAAAATGTCTTGTGCTTGGACACTTGACGGCTTTGCCTTTTGTTTCGTGCTAACTAGAGTTAGGAAATCACCAAATAATCCAGACCAAAAAGAACGTTATCAAAAACGGAACGCAAAATGTTCTGTTAGCAGTTAGAGCGCAAACATAGTCAGTAAGGCTCTTTTGTTTGCTTCAGTGAAAATGTCAAGGACATTCTACTCTTGGAACATGCATCCACTCAAACAGTTGTAAATGTTTTCTAACTGGTAGTACGGACTCCTTTCAAAAGACCATTGGAGCCCTTAGCGAAAAATTCTACATTTGGAATATATGGCGAGATATTTATATTGATTTTAAACATACTTTGTATTTATGAATGCCTTAAAGATATATAGGAAATAGTTTACTGATAGTGAATGCTTGGTATTAGAAATATGCTCTTCAAATGTTCCAAAAACGCCTTGCTTAAAGCATTCTTCTAGAATCTTTGAAATACGTCAGAAATATGCATGCAGTTTTCTTATCTTGCCAATGTATTAAAGGTGTACTTTCGTAAATATAAAATTAAGTCGTCCGAATTATACGTAAATTGTAACAAACGTGCATTAGAATAAACATATTTGCAGCACACTGCTAGGTGCCGTACAACAATCTAGTGCTCTGAATCGCATTTCTGGAAATGGAACTTGCGCATGTTGGCCGTGTATTTAGACGTTACTTCTGTAAATACGGAACTAATCAGTGCTGCAATTATAACAAATGGGAAGTTCGCGTAAACATATTTTCGGCATACTTCGTGCTGCCATTCAGTAATCTAGTTCTCGAAATCAAGTTTCCGGAAATCGCAATAGCGGGTTGGCAATATATTTAAAGTGTGCTTTCGTAAATACGAAATTAATTATTTCAAAGTATATATCAATTTTAACAAATGGCATTGCCTTTTAAGCATATTTTTAGGATAATTCAAGCTACTGTGCAACAATCTAGTCCTCTAAATCAAACTTCGAAGAGGTGTGAACCAGAAAATAAAAAAAAGAGCATTGTAATGTTACTAATAAGAAGACTTAATCTGGGAACATCCTTCTGTAATGGTTCAATTTTCCTTATTGACTTCCGTGTGTGCGATGTTTACTGGACGTCGACCACATAGCTTAACATGGAGCGAAGAAAAGATAAAGTGCCTCGTACGTTCACCAAAGGAACATCCCAGCTCAAAAAATTATATTAGAATGACCTGTGCAGTGCACACAAGTGGCGCGCCTGTGGATGCTCTATTGGAATTTCTATGGCCGGAGGTTCTGCATGTTTGCTACTTCGCCGCAAGATACGTTTGAAAGGAGTCCAAAGTACTCGGCTATAGTCGAAGACAATGCATAATAAAGAAACAGGCACGGTGCATCTTCCCGGCGCTGCCATAATTCATTATTGACACTCTTTTGTTCATGATATAAAACATTTATTCGGTATATATGTAAGAAAAAAATAGTGCTTGTTGATCGTAGGCGTCTACGGCATATTTCTCGGCCCACAAGGCACTTGAAGAACAATGCCTCCTACACTTCAACTACTTTGAAAGTCAAGAAAACAAACCTTTGACGTGATGCTAGAACGCAAACATCCTGAAGCCTGTCACTCAACAACAGTAAACAAATATGGTACTTTATGTAGCATACAATGGTTACGAAATCACAAAGAATTGACTATTTGTGCTCACCGCAAACGCCATGCATCCCGTCACTCGCACTATGAACAGAATATTGCAAATTATCTGTATTTCTATAAAAAAATTGATACATAACGTTCCAAAAATCAATTTTCTTCATTATATGACGAAAATTTTGACTTATTGGCTCGCGTCTGTTGCATGAGTCGTGAACGCCGACCACTAAGCTTAACAAGGAGTAAAGTAAACGTAACATGCTGTATAGCTCAACCAAAGAAAGATCCCAGCTCCAAATTTAACATTAATAATCCAGGTGCAGAACAATAAATGTAGCACCGGTGGGTGCGCTATAAGAATTTCCTCACTCAAAACGGCATTGTCCGCACCAGGCGTGAATTTCACTGTTGGTCCCGACAGACGCGCGAAAGAGGTTTGAAAACTTCAGCTCTTAAACTCGAGTCTGTTAAGCCTCGGCAGACACTATCTTTACCGATAAAGTCACCGACGCCTTTCTTGAAAGCCAGAAATGATGTTCGGGTATACAGAACGATAAACTGTGGGATCCAGGAAGGCGTAGTTCGATGGAAGGCAATAGAATTTGATTTTTTTCTGCTCTGTGGCGGTCCTTTATGTTTGGTTTTTACGATTAGAGGCAGAATGCATGAAAAATTATTGTATGAGAAGATCACCAGCGAAATCAACTCCAGGTGATTTTGATAGTTTAGCTGCATTGCATTGCTGGGATTGCTACAAAAGAAGGAAAAAGACGGAAGGAAGTTGTTTCAGCAACTCTTGAGCATGTATAAAAAAAACTAATAAGTTAACAATAAAATCTGTTCGTTACTAAAAGAGCGTTAGGAATTTACGTGTGGCAGTCTAGACTGAGATGGATGGAAGTCTTGCTGGTTCCCGTTTTCATACTCAGATGAAATTTGAACCAAATTCCAAGAAAATACTAGGCAAAAGTTAAAGACAATGGGTCATATATAATCTATGTACACCGTTCGAGTGCTAACATATCTCACAATGAGTGTTTCGTGTGGAGGAAATAATATATTCGTTTGACGTATCAGATTCATGTCCACATTTCGGATATTTGTCGAAGCCATACGTGTATAAAATATTTCGCAATCTACAAAGAACTCACGGAACAATGTCCCCTAGTCTTTCACTACCCCTCTTCATAGAAAAGGTCTGCCGTGACGCAGATATCCCGAATTCTACTTGTTCTCAACAATCGATCGATTGGGTCGACGTGATATTATAATACGACATCAGAATTGAGAATTTTTTTGCTGATCCTAAACACCATACGATACATCACCGCTCGGGTAAAAGGACCATAAGAAAACGGAAAGTTCGAAAATTTCTCTGAAAATGGAGTTATGCGCAAAACTGATAAAAATGAAAGTTTGTTCATGATGTGGCCAAAAATTTCAGAAAGAGTATATTTTCAAGCAAAAGATTGTAAGCCCCGTTGCTTCAATCGACTAATCGGATAAGTAGCGTAGAAGGCAGTTGAACAAAAAGAAGAGAAACGCAGGCATGATTCACATTTGTCACAAGTTCATAAACACAGAAAGAAAGGGCATACATAATTGAAATGGAGCATTAATACACTAGAAGATGCCTCCATAAAAGCGCTCAAGCTACCTGATCAATTTCCGACTCCGGATTTAAAACTGAGGAACCTCTGTGCAGCGCGCAGAAGGGCGGAGCGACAACTGTTGCGGAAGAAGGACGACGCAGCCTTGAAGACAACTTTCAACAGGCTCAACTCTGCCATTAGACGTCATGCGAACAAGCTCTGTAGGTCCCAGTGGGCATCCTTTTGCGCTAGTTTGAGTGTTTTCACACCAATAGCGAGAATTTGGCGTGTCGTTGGCAGTCTTGCTGGTGGCTCTCGTCCGAGTAAACCTTTCGAGGCGCTTCCATTGCGCACGCAGAAACATCTCATGTGCTTGGCAGAGGAATTTGCGGATGCATTTGTAAATTGCAGACCAGGCATTCAACCCTGCGCTCTGCCTGCTACGTCTCCGTCTGTTATGGACGCCCCGTTCACACTTCGAGAACTACAGACAGCGCTCCGCAGCCTGCGGCATCGCTGTGCACCAGGTCCTGACGGCATTACCAATCAGATGTTACAGAACCTGCCTCTGGCACACCGGAAGATGCTCCTAGCCTATCTCAATCGAGTGTGGGAGTCTGGTGACGTTCCCCATTCATGGAAGGTGGCTTGTGTAATCCCACTGCTGAAGGCCAGCAAAAAGATGACAGGCGCGGCCTCGTATCGTCCTGTATCGCTGACGTCGTGTGTGGCTAAGCTCATGAAGAAAATGGCAAGTAAGCATTTGTCTTGGTGGCTTGAGGATAGAAGGGCACTACCGACATGCATGACTGGATTACGCACAGGTTTAAGCGCGCAAGATAGCGTCCTGGACTTGATAAGCCACATTGAACATCAGAGTGCTTTTGGACTTTCAACACTAGCTATTTTCCTAGACGTATCAAAGGCTTATGACAGCGTCCTCCAGAGCTCAATACTGAATAGTCTGCAGGTCATAGGCGTACAGGGCCATCTTCTGCGATTCATTCATTCATTTCTCAGTGATCGTAAATTTCGAGTGCGGTTAGGCAGTACAATGAGCTCCGAAAGGGCGGTATCGCGTGGGGTACCTCGGGGTAGTGTCCTGTCCCCAACGCTCTTTAATGTTGTCATGGCTGGTCTTCCCGCAAAAGTGCAAAACATTGTAGGCATGTCCACATGTAGATATTTGCAGACGACATTTGTCTTTGGTTAACCGGATATCAACACAAACGCTTAGCTCTATTAGCACGACAGGCCATGCTTTCAGTTAAATGTTACCTCCAAGGTGTTGGATTGACTCTTTCGGTGGAAAAATCTGGCTTCGTCCTGTTTCCAGGTAGGGGACGACGGTATGCGCGGCTGTGCATAGACCTTGATCAGTCTTGCCTTCGTCAGGTTAACCACATACGTTTTTTGGGCGTCACTATTGACTCAAGTCTACAGTGGCGACGAGCTGTTGTCTCGATTGTGGCTTCACTATCTTCGCGTCTCAATGTGCTTCGTAGAGTTGCTAGTGAGCAATGGGGAAACCATCCTGCTTCAATGATCAGGCTTCACGATGCCCTGGTGACAAGTCGCATAATGTACAAGCACCCTTTAATTTCCCCCTCGGTATCGCAACTGGAACGCCTTGAGGTTTTGCACAGAATGGGACTAAGGAGGGCTCTCGGCGTTCCGCAGGCTGCTCCAATCAATGCAGTACTGTATGAGTCTCAATCGAAACCTCTTCGGCTAGCCGCTTCACAAAGACTTTTGCTGCAAATTGGCCGCCTCATAGAGACTGTTGCCGGTAGAGCGCTTCTACAGCGCCTTCGAAAGAGATCTGAGTCCCGGACGTACTTGGCTTTAAATACTCTTCGTTCTCTGGATCTCGACCTTCGAGATCGACCTAAGACGTTGAAGCCACCTTGGTCCTTTCCGAGCCTCGATTGTTCCTTAACAATTCCGCACGTTCGCGCTAAGCGGAATTTTACTTTAGCGGCAATGCGTTCGCTCGTACTGGAACATCTTGAGACCGAATATGCCAGTCATCTTCAAATTTTTACAGACGGCTCTGTGGACAAGGTCAGAGGATCTAGTGCAGCTGCTTTTCATATTCCGTCTTTGAAGTATGATTGGTCTGTTCGTTTTACTAAAGTCTTGTCCTCCACAATGGCCGAAAGCATTGCCATTGAGGCAGCTCTAAAGAAGCTACGGTGTTGTACGCCTCAACCTACTGTCATAATTACGGATTCAAAATCTGCCCTTCAAAGATTAGAGTACGGGTTCCCCACTGATGCCTTGAGTCTTAGATCCCTACGTTTGGTGCAGAATCTACATAGTAAAGGCTTCTCTATACGTTTTCAATGGGTGCCCTCGCACATAGGTGTCTTAGGCAACGAGATAGCAGACAACCTCACCCATACAGCTCTCCCCGGGATTCCAGTATATGAAGTCCCTCATGAAGTCAAGAAAATGTTCAGAGATGTGGTGTTGTGCCACTTCAGTTCTTTGTGGAGCTCTTCTCATCAGCCATGTGTGACCAAGGGTCTCAAAAGGTGCCAAGCCACTTTGCTGCACCGCGTTCGCAAGGGTTCTGCTCGTACGCCGGCGTGGGTGTATAAGACTGGCCTAGCGTTGACACCATTGTGTTCAACGTGTGGTGTGTGTGGTGACATAGAGCATTACCTCTTGTGCTGTACTTTGTACAACGCGGAACTGGCTGTGTTATTCGGATCCCCCAAGAAGGCAGGAGTTCCTCACAGTTCTCTTCAGGATATTGTTTTCCCGCGCGGGAGCCAGTCGAGTAGAAGGGATGCTTCTCGCCTTCTTCAACTTTACCTGCAGGACACGGATTTGGCCTCCACATGGGGATCTCATTAGTGTCTATTTGGGTTTTTGTGTACAGTGTTTCTGTGATTTCTATTTAAGAGTCGCTACGGTGGAGCAATTGCCGGCAACAACTCCACGGCTAATCCCACCGGTAGTTTACAACCACTAAACTCAACTCAACTCCATAAAAGCACACATACAAAGCTTAGGAAAATTAATAGAAACTCGCAGGTCGGCAACAAAGCGAGTGAAAATGCATGCAACTGAGAAGTGGAAAACAGTATTTCAAACTGACATTGCTATATAATTAGCTGCTCAACAGGACTGGCAGCAATGCGTTACAAACGTATTTTCGATACGAATAACGGATAGGCTGAAAAAATTGCACCCCCGAAGCTTATATAAGATACATAAACTAAACAGATTCATGGTACAAATACTCGATACGGCGCCGCTTATTCTTAGATACGTCAACAAAATCAGAATTAAAATTTAATATTGTAATAAGCTTCTGGTAATCTGGTAATATACAGTGACGCCTATCTTTGTATTTTGTTTGTTTATTTGTTTTGTTTTAGTACGCCTGTCTTTGCCGCGCGGCCCATGTCCCCCGCACCGCCTTCCTCTCCTTTACTCTCGGTTTGCCATCTTTTTTTCACCGTCCTTCCTTTATAGTTTTCGTTCCCTTAATTTTTGTCCTGTTTTATTCTCTTCCCCCCCAAGCTTGTCCCTGTCTGCTCTCTTCACCCGCATTTTTTTTTAATTTTTTGTCAAATTGTTGCTGCTATTTGCGTTGTTACATTCCTTTTCGTTCTCGTCTACAATTCATGAAATATAAAATGTCAATTTGACGCGATACTACTGCAGCCCTGAAGAAGACCACACCGCTGTCGAAACGTTGACAATAAATGTGTTTCTGTTTCTTCAGAAGTGCCTACGTATATACGTATTGTAAAGAACCAGACGGGCATACGCGCGAGAAGCATGACCATCGCCTGATGCATGCTCCTGGCCGGTCTAGCTGACCTCGGACAGCTGTTGGCTCTGTTCCCGTTAAGAAGCTTCTCCTAAGAAACCCCACCCTACATTTGGTGCAGGCGCCGGGTAATATCCTCTCGCCCTGGAACTCATCAGTCGAAGGGTAACTCCTACCGCGATACTTTCCGATGCAAACCACCAAGCCGTAAAAGTCAGCCCGGCTGCCGTCGCCTTCCTTACAATGTTACAGTGCTCGTTCTCTCCGTCATCGAGCCCCGGCTATCGTCAGCGGCACGGACGGCCATGATGTTCAGGATTGGTTCACGTCGTATGAGTGGGTGATGGCATACAAGTTGCACGCGGAAACCAAACAGAACAATGTAATTTTCTATCTGACGGGCGTGGTGAATCTGTGGTATGGGAACCACGAGGTGGACCTTAAATCATGGTCTGTTTTCATAGCAAACTTCTCAGAGGTATTCGGCCGTCCAGCTGTCAGAAAACTCCATGCCAAACAGCACTTGCGTTAGCGGTCGCAGCAGGCAGGAGAGAACATCACTAATTACATCGAGGATGTCGTCGATTTGTGCAAGAGGGTGAACTTAAAGTTGTCCGAAACCGACAAGATCAGACATTCTGAAGTGCATTGATGACGCCTTTCAGACGTTGTTGGCGCGAGACCTGCGCACCGTCACGGAAGTCTTCACCCTATGTCGTAGCTTCGAGGAACTACGCAAGCAGAGGGCTCTGACACGCGATCCCACCACGAACGTCGACTCGCTTGCTGGCCTGAACGATGTAAGAGACCAGCCATCGCTCCTGCCGCACCTCAAAAGCTTATAAGACGGTGAAAAAGTTGCTCGGCTGCTTTCGATTATTTCACGTCATCGAGAGCCATTACCATACATAACTCCGAATCTGAGAGTCATCATTCAAGAACAGGTGGTCGCTAAGGCTCTCCCGCAAGCCCCTCAGCCCACACCTCTCGCGGTACCGTTGACATATGCAGATGTTGCGCGACCTGGAGTACCTACCTATGCTCAGCCTCCTGGTACCATTCCACAGCCCGCTGCTTTTCTTCCACCGCCTTATCTTATATAGACCCAAGTAGCACAGAGTTTAGAGCCCATCTGAGCCCCATGTGCGCATTGTGGGCTTTGGAAACCCCTTTTTAACTCAGCTTGGACCCTTGTGGGCATCACGTGGGCAAAGACGATTTGGGCTGGCCCATGACAAGCCAATTAGGGCTCCATATAGGTAGTCATGGGGCAAGGTGAGCCCAAGCTGCCAAGTTCAGCCCGCACAGGTTCATTGCCGGCAACATTAGGGCAAACTTGAAAATGAGTTGGGCTCAGTGCAGAAAAACTAAGGGCTAGCCCAACTTGGGCAGCCCGCCTATCCCCCCTACTTGAACATGTGGTGGTTTAATTAGCCTCTCTGTGTCTCATGTAGAAACAAAATCAACTGCCCAAGCTCGGCTTGCTCGTGAAATTTCTTCCCATAGCGCTGGTCTACACCAAGTTAGCCTCCGCAAATACCTATCAAAGTGCCTTTTATACGTACTATTACATGGGCACATGCACCGGTTTGCCCCTCCAGAACCCATGTGCGACCTGCTAGGGTATTATGTGGGCCAACCAAGTTGGGCCTGCCAGCGTTCTTTGTGCAGGCAGCCCACCTACTTCACCGAGACCCCATGCGGGAATTACAGGGCTAGAGCCCAGCTTGTATAGCTCATGCAGAGCCAATGTGGCACCCTCTGGGCTATTACATAGGCCGCCCAAGTGGGACTCGCCCACGATCTTTTAGCAAGTTAGATTGACTGCAATAGCATATTTTCAGCTAGCACCACGCCCATGAAACGAAATGCCAACGTGCAAATCTTGCTAACTGTGCACTGCTTTGTATGGGGCCACGAATTCATTTTGCATGCTATTTGCAGAATTCCGGTAGTTTGCAGAATCATACACAAACTCTCCGCAAAGATTTCAGATAACGGCCATATTTTCTTCGTCAGCAGTTTTCACGGTAAACCAATAAGTCAATGCACAGAGTAATAATTCAGATATCTGTAGCATGATCTCAATTCAGCTGTGATTTTTTAGTCTTGTAGTTGTCAACAAGAGTGTACTCCACTACTCAGAATTTTAATGAGCAATCAGAGTTGACAAAAATCTGTGAGTTAAAGATGCCGCTATGATAGCACAGCAACTGGACAAAAACGTAAATCACATGAACAGAAACAGATAGGATGCCACTTGGGGTGGCGCAGATTTTTAATACTACATTCACTACAGCATAAGGTGCTTGAAAACACTGCGCGGCAGACGCTAATCAGCTTGGGTATAATTTTTACACAAAAAAAAATAAAAGCACATTAGGCATTGAAAAAGTGCAGAATGAACAGCTCAGTTTGAAGCACTCAATTGCATGACAACTAATGTTCTTCAAGGCTAGTTCACACCTTATATTTAGAATGTACTCAGTGATGTTCACACTATGGAAAACCAAAATGTGAATCATAATACGTGTTAAATTTTATCCAAGAGCACCAATGTGATTGGTGTGCTGGAGAGTCCGTCCCTATCTAATTTAGAGCGGTGGAGATTGTAGAGTCTCTTACATATTAGACGAGTACGACGCGGACAATGAAAACAAAGAACCAGGTGTGAAACTGCTCTTATTTTCCTTACCGCATGGCTCCGCACTTCCGGAGCCGGTGCTTGTTGGAATCCGAGACGGCGCACCATTTATGGTGGCACATTACGGCCGCTACACTCTCACAGATCGCAAGACAGGTAGCCATGTTTCTCGAGAGCTGCCGGCGCCAGACAAACTATGTATTATACCTAAGTATGTACTTTTCGGACCTGGGTGTTTCAGTGAATTCCTAGATTTGCAATGTGCAGTCTGCTTAAGACCAATAAGAACATTAGATTAAGTCTGGCAATGGCAAAGGAAGGCAATGGCATAGGGAAGCAATGTCATAGGTGTGAAAAAAATGAGGGAAAGTTATAAATGCCGCAGGGAAACTGAACTATTTCTACTGTATGCATAATAAATTTTATAAAGAGATGTCGCTTGTTAATATGTACACTAGGCTCCTGAGTCAAACTGTTCCTAATGCAATTTGTCTGCAATAATTGATTGTGAAGAAAAACAGTAAATATGCTCACAAAAAATGTTCAGGTCGCTTCTGTGTAGAGTATTTTGCAGTGAAGTTGTAATTTGTTAAAATTTTGGAAGGCCCAACTGCGTCGCTCAGACGGTAACTTTATTTATCTTAATTTGATGTTTTCCGAAGTTTTGAGAAGGTTATAAGGTGCACAATGGCGTCTCAAGACGTAACGTGTATTTTCAGGTATGAATGCTAATGTGCTGTAAGCTGGTACTACATATTTGCACTCGGTCGACCAATACGTGCTGACAGTGGTTTTCGATATGAGAGATTCTTAACAGAATGTTTACTTCGCAGTCATTCATACAATGTAATTAATAGTAAGGCGCATTGACGGAGCACTGTCGCATTGGAAAGCACAAAAAATAAAATGAAGGCATTATCGTGGCATTTATACATATTTTCATTAAAATTTCAAAGTACAGGATAAGAAACATATGTATTGGGAAAATGATGTTTTGTCTTGATTGTTGCCTGTAGTGATATGGCAAGAATGAAGTAACACCATTAGGATCTTTGAATTTCCACTTTGCCTTGGTCTACACAGCGAATTTCATATTAACGCGGCAAAAATACATGAAAAAGTTTAGTCCCTCTAAAATTGTGTATAATTCGCTAAATTTGCTGAGCAGTGGAGCTAAACCAGGTCACAAGTTAAAAATTAACTCAACGGTGCATTTGGGATGAACATTTTTTGCTCAGTTTGTAAATCATTTATTATATTCATCTCTTTCATGAATAAATACTTCCAGGAAATAAAACATGGATCAAAAGAAGTTAGAAAGAGTGCAGGCTAGTTTATATGTGCAGTTGTCTTGCCTAACTACTATCCTCAGCGTGTAATTTTTCCCGTGTATGTCACGTAGTAGAAAAGCTTATGATCGTGGGATGGAATCCAGATATGGTAGCAGCATTTTTATACAGGCAAAATCCAATAGCATTCATTTGCTCTGCAATTTTGATGCACGGCATAGGGCCACAGCTGGTCTTAACTTATCTGGAACCTCTTACTACAATATCGTTCGTTTCCTAAGCATCATTTTCGGGCTGGCAAACCTCCGCATATTACAGCAGATAGCATAAATATCATTATATAATGAATGAACCACTTCAGATAGGGACGAAGAAACAGAGACAGGAGGTGAGTAAAAAGACAACTGAATTTGTTACTTTGAGGAAAGACCAACAAGTAGAGTTGAAGAGATCATGTGTACACTGCACTGCAACTAACACAAAAACTGGAAAAATACAAAAAATATTATTTTATAAACATATGAGGCAGACTGCCACTGACTTATCGAAACTCATTTCGTGACAAAGTAATATACCGCTTGCTAAACAATTTTCACCTTACCTATATTATGCAAGGTTTTACAGATTTCGCATTGTAACTAGGCGCCTCATCTACCAAGCAGATGTGTAGTGCCATTGGTCGGCTCAAACTCATAATGACTGTGTAATAAGGAACGCCTTGCAAAGCATAGTGTCGCGAACAACCAGCGGTACAGTCCAAGCACAGACCAGCGGCAGCGTTCGGTCATAAGCACGCACGAAGGACCGAGCGTTCGGCCCATGAGGAAGGAAGGAAGGCCTCAGACGTTGCTGGCACATACCCACTACGAGGGAGTGGCCAAGACACAGGCGGTTAATTACTGGATATAGGAAAGTTTTGAAGGGAAAAGCAGTGGCAATAGTATGTAGCCTGATATACTGGAAGAGGGAAGGAAAGGGGTCCAGTTAACTTGGAGATCAAAGACGGGACAATTGGTTAATGTGCATAATAGTACACAATGCCTGTAATTTTGCAATGTTGTACTGACTGAGAGCGGGAAAAAGAAATTAGAATGGGAGTCGCTGCGTCTCTTGAAGAAATTTTTGCACAGCAGAGCGCACACTCCTGTCGCTTCGTCCAAGCAAAGAAGTGCCAATAGAAAGAACAACCGCGGATGACACAGGCAAGCCCAGTTGATGAATTGGAATTTGCAAAAGACGCTTCCTCAAATGAGAAAAGTGGCGGCAGAACAGCAGGAAGTGATCTATTGTCTCAGGTTCGGCACAAAAAGGGCACAGTGGGGAAGCTGCCAGGTCAGATATGTGAAGGTAGAAATTTAGAAGGGAACCCGGCAACGCAAGCGCGTGAAAGAGACCTCTAGTCTGCGTGAGCGCCAGTCTTTGCTACTCCAAGGATGCAGAAGATGGTGATATTCGGGAGATGATGTAAGAGCCGAGGCAGCAAATTCCTGAAATATTGTGTAGCTGCGAAACCTCACCGCAGCTGTATATGCACACGATGGTAGGACAGCAACAATTGTGCCGCTGAGAGAGGCTCTTGCTAAGGAATCTGCAACCTCATTTAAGTGAAAGCCCATGTGACCTGGTACCCAAAGCAACCTTACCGAATTTAGATGGAGCGGAATCAGGAACTTAAAGAGGCGTAATAGCCGAGAGTCAGTGGGTGAGGATAAGGAAGAGCAAATGGACAGAGAGTCTGTCATAACCACGACCTGGGAAACGGTAGATTCTAATTTTCGTAAGGCTAAGATCACTGCTAATAATTCAGCCAGAAAAATTGGAGTAAAGTCAGGAAGACGGAGAGAAAAAGACCAATCCAGTGAAGGTGAAAAAATTCCCACACCTGCCTTTTCGCGATCCTGCGAGGCATCGGTAGCAATAAGAACATGAGAGGGAAAAGACCTTAGGTGGTCCTGCAGTAGACCGTGAAGAAGCGGGAAGGGCTGCAGCTTCGCATTCGATGGAAAATGTCATCGAATTCAATCTGGACAGATGAGGAGTTGGTATATATTTGGCGGAGATCTGTGAAATGAATATTTATGCGATCAAGGAGGGACTGCACGTAACATATCTGCGGGGTATGAAATCGAGACCAGGCAGCACTAAAAAAGGCTGAAGGTTGGCTGAGAAATATTATATTGAAAGCGTGAAGAGGTGAGTCGCACAATTTTAAATATGCTTGAACTGTTAAAAGGCGAAACCTAGCATATAACGAAGGCATTCGCGTCTCAAGGTGCAGAACAGCATTAGCGACATATTTTGGAAGCCCCAGACAAAGGCGCAACGCCTCACTCACTCTCCAAAAGCACAACAGGGCGAAGTTTATAGGCAGGAGCTCCTGAGAATAAAGCACACCCGAACTCCAAAATTGGGCAGACGTACAAAGCCTGCGCAGGATGCCAATGGCCCGAACTCCTTTTGCAGAAACTTGCTCAAAGTGTGGCTGGCAGGAGAGAGTAGAGTCGTATATTACACCGAGATACTTCACCGTCTGAACTTGAGGTATTATGTTATTTCTATAGACCAGGCAGATATTTACAGGAACAGAAACTGGAAATACTAACAATGCGCATTTCTTCACATTAAGGGACAGATGAATTCTTCCTAGCGAGTTGTCAAGAACATTGAGGAAATTTTGCAGGGTTCGATAAAGAGTGTGAATGTCACCTGCTGATGCAAAAAATGCAATATCGTCGGCGTACACATAAGTTTTCACATTTTGAATGCATGAAATTGAGCTTAGAAAAATGTTAAAAAGAACAGGTGAGAGAACGGATCCTTGCGGAACACCTCTTGCCTGGGGAAACCTGCTTGAGAAAACACCATTTTGGCAGCAGTAAAATTATCTATTTTCCAAAAAACAGAAATTCAGGCTACAAAATAGCTTGGGAAGTTGAGTTCCTGTAATCTTAGTAATAGAGTCGAGTGCTGCACGCTGTCGTATGCTTTGCTGACATCCAAGGTGACAATTGCAGCTAACGTTTTTCTATTGCGAGCTAATTTAATACGACTCTCAAGGTCAGTATGAGCACACCAAATTGAAAAACCCGGCCTGAAACCAATTCGAAATGGATTCAATACAGCATTTTCTGAAATGAATGGCATGACACGGCTGAGAAGGACCCTTTCCACCAATTTCACTAGGTTAGATGTTAACGAAATAGGGCGTATATTGTCTAAAGTTAAGCGCTCCCGTTGCTTTTTAAACAATTGAACTATTTCAGCAAGACACCACTCATGCGGTATCCAAGGAACTTTAATAGAATGGTTAATTAGAGCCAACAGGTCTGCAGGAGATTCATTGAACAAAAATTTGATCATAGATGAAGTGACCTTATCAGGGCCCGGAGCCGCTGGGGATAAGCGCAGAACAATTTGCGGCAGCTCAGGCATAGAGACCTGAGTGAAATCACTTGAGGTGCATGTGAATATAGTAGGAGAAGGTAAAGCAGATGTAAAGCGAAGCTCTAGGCCACACGCAATATGCTCTAAGGCCTTTCCGATGTCAGCAGGGGACTGAACGAGGGATTCAATGTTGGCAGCCGGAGGAATCACCTTGTTGCGCCTCATGAAATTAAACAAAGCTCGTTTACTTGCTGATTGGGAAAGGAAATCATAATGATTTGTATTATACTCCTCCTTTGCACGGGCGACAGTGCGCTTAAATGTTGCTGCAACATACTTATAATCCAGCCAATTTCTTGGGCATTGATTGATGAGAAGTTTCTTCCAAGCTGCTTTTCGTCGTCTATATGCACGCGTGCACTCAGCATTCCACCAATTGTTCGCGATTGCACCCTTTGTGCTCTTAAGCAAAAATTCAGACTTTTGCCTTGCATGGTGCAGTACCGAGCATAGATGTGCAGCCTTACTTTCGGCACTTCTCTGAGCGCGAGCGTCTGAAGTGATTTGGAGGGCTGATTTTAGCGTGTCTTTAAAGCAATTGTAATTTATTAACATGCGCTGATGTCGCTCAGGAAGAGTTAATTTACACGCAAACTTGAAACTCATCGGTAGATGATCACTGTTTGTTGCACAGTCAACAGGCGCCCAACACATAACAGAGACTCCTTGGGAGGAAAAAGTTAATTCCAAGGCAGAGCGGCATTGACTGCGAACAAACGTAGGCAATCCGGAATTGTTGCAGATCAAGTTGTTGCAAGAAGCCCAATCGAATAGTCTAGAACTAAAGCTGGCTGTTTTAAACCCCCAAGTCACATGTTGCGAATTGAAGTCGCCAAGTAATAGAACCTGAGATCGGCTACTAGACATGAGTCAGTCAAGGGGCCGAGTGCCACGGACACCAGACGGGAAATATGCATTAGCTACCGTAAAGGGCTGTTGACCTGGGACACTGAGGTTAACCGCAAAGAGTTCACATTCATTGTCCGCATATTGAAAAGAAATGCATGCCCTGTGGCACAACTTTGTAGACATGAGCACTAACAAGCCTCCCCCTCGTGATGACCGGTCAAGCCGGAACGGATGGTAATCCTTGAGATGAGAATTGAAATTTGAAGTTAGCCATGTTTCCTGTAAAGCAACTAAATCTGGTATAAGCTGATTGCATAGGCAATTTATATCTATTGAAGCTGAGAATATTGTTACGTGGTCCAGGCGGGAACGACGCGAGAACGCCCGGGCACAGCACACAGGTCAAGAGCACAAAGCGGCCCGCACAGAGCACCAGGCACAGAGCACCGAATCCCAGAGCACGCGCGCCTCCAAGGGTCTTCATTCATCTCTTCTTCTATCCGTTGCATGGCTCCCGGTCGCAAAAAAACACCGTCTCGGTGGAAATTAGGGCGGGGCAAGAGATTGCGACACGTAGGGCTTGAGGCGATAGACGTGGACAACGTTACTCTGAGATGCACCGGAGGTGGTCTCCGGAAAGGCCGGGGCAATCTCGTAGGTGACGGCGGTGACCTGGCGGAGCACACGGTATGGGCCAAAATAGCGGGACATCAGTTTTTCGCAAAGCCCGACACGGCGTGTGGGCGACCAAAGCAAGACGAGGGCTCCAGGGGAAAAAGTTACCATGCGGTGGCGGCGGTCGTAGTAGTCCTGCTGTGAGGCCTGCGAGGCTTGTAGGCGGGAGCGAGCCAGCTGGTGGGCGTGGTCGGCGCGGGCAATAGCGTCGTGGGCATGTTCAGAAGGCGGGGAAGGAGATGTCGGAAGCAGCGTGTCCAAAGGTAACTGGGGTTCACGACCGTACAACAGATAGAACGGGGAGTAACCGGCAGTGTCATGGCGAGAAGAATTGTAAGCGAAGGTCACGTATGGAAGGGCAATGTCCCAGTCCCGATGGTCCGGGGAAACGTACATTGCGAGCATATCCGTGAGAGTGCGGTTGAGGCGCTCTGTAAGACCGTTGGTTTGGGGATGATAGGCGGTGGTCAGCTTATGTTTTGTTGAGCAGGAACGGAGAATGTCGTCGACAACTTTAGAGAGAAAGCAACGGCCGCGGTCGGTGAGAAGTTGGCGGGGTGCACCATGACGGACGATGAGGTCGTAGAGGAGAAAATCGGCCACGTCGGTAGCAGTACTGGTGGGGAGGGCCCGCGTGATGGCATAGCGAGTAGCATAATCTGTCGCAACGGCAATCCATTTGTTTCCAGAGGTGGACTCCGGAAACGGGCCCAAATGATCCAAGCCAACACGATAGAATGGTTCAGGGGGTACATCAACAGGCTGAAGCAAACCCGCGGAGAGCGCGGCGGGACGTTTCCGGCGCTGGCACTGGTCGCAGGCACGAACATAGCGGCGGACGGACTGGTAAAGACGGGGCCAAAAGAAGCGACGACGCACGCGGGCGTAAGTACGCGAGACACCCAGATGTCCAGCAGTGGGGAGGTCATGGAGCTCGTGGAGGACGTCGTTGCGCAGATGCTTCGGGACAAAGAGCAGTAGGTCTGGGCCGGCCGGGTTCAGGCTTCTGCGGTAGAGTATGTCATGATGAAGTACAAACCGGCGCAGGGCAGGGTCAGATGGAGAGGTTCTGAGGCGGGAAATAATAGAGCGGAGCTCGATATCTCGTTGCTGCTCATCGCCAAGGTGAGTAAGAGCAGAGAGCGAGAAGAGGTCAGCGGCGGTGTCACTGCCAGATTGATCAGAAGAGTCAACGGGATATCGGGAGAGGCAGTCAGCATCAGTGTGTAGCCTACCGGACTTATATACTACGGTATAGTCGTAGTCTTGGAGGTGTAAAGCATAGCGACCTAGGCGGCCAGTAGGATCTTTCAGTGATGAGAGCCAGCAGAGCGCATGGTGGTCGGTGACAACCGTAAAAGGGCGGCCGTACAAATATGGGCGGAATTTCACAACCGCCCAGACAAGGGCTAAGCACTCACGTTCGGTAATTGAGTAATTGCGCTCCGGGGCGGAGAGGAGGCGGCTGGCGTAGGCGATGACACGGTCCTGTTCGGATTGCCTCTGAGAGAGAATAGCGCCGATGCCATAGCCGCTGGCGTCTGTGCGGACTTCAGTGGGAGCTGTCACATCGAAGTGGGCCAGAACTGGCGTGGTAGTAAGCTTCAATATCAAGGTGGAAAAAGCGTGTGCTTGGTCGGGTCCCCAGATGAAGGTGGCGTCCTTTTTCAGGAGGTCGGTGAGGGGGCGGGCGATGTCGGCGAAGCCTTCAACAAATCGACGAAAGTAGGAGCACAGCCCTAAGAAGCTGCGGACGTCGTTACAGGAACGTGGCTGAGGAAAGTCTTTAACGGCTCGGATCTTATCAGGGTCAGGGTGCACCCCCGTGTCGTCGACGAGATGAGCCAAGATGGCGAGTTGACGGCGCGCGAAACGGCACTTAGACGAGTTGAGCTGCAGGCCAGCATGGCGAAAGAGGGAAAGGATCTGAGAGAGGTCAGTGAGGTGACAGGAAAACGAGGGCGAAAAGACAATGACGTCATCGAGATAGCACAGGCAGGTGGACCACTTAAAGCCTTGCAAAAGAGCATCCATCATGCGTTCAAATGTGGCTGGTGCGTTGCATAATCCGAAAGGCATAACTTTGAATTTATAAAGGCTATCAGGAGCCACAAAAGCGGTTTTCTCACGGTCCTGTTCATCTACAGCAATTTGCCAGTAGCCGGAGCGAAGATCTATGGACGAGAAGAATTTGGCACCATGGAGGCAGTCAAGCGCGTCATCGATACGCAGCAGGGGGTACACGTCCTTTTTAGTGATCTTATTCAGGTGGCGATAATCAATGCAAAAACGCATGAGCCATCCTTTTTCCTGACAAGGACGACGGGTGAGGCCCAGGGACTGTGTGAGGGTTCGATAATGTTTTTTTCTAGCATTTTAGTAACTTCCGCATTGATTACTTGACGCTCGGCGTGAGAGACCCGGTAAGGGCGGCGGCGGATGGGAGGGGCATCGCCTGTTTCAATGCGGTGCCTGACGGCGAGAGTTTGACCCAGCGCGGTGTTGTTCACGTCAAAAATATCCGAAAAAGATTCGAGAAAGGCACAAAGCTTGGCAGTTTGATCGGGATGGAGGTCGGTAGCCATTATGGTTGTGAAGGTGTCGGTCGACAGAAGAGACTGCCGGCGCGGTGCGGCGGTTTCTGGAACTGGGGTAGCGGGCAACGTAGCCACGTGGCAAGGAGCGAGAGGGGATAGCGTAGAGACGCATATGCCGGACGGTAGCACTTGAGAAGTGAGGCCGAAGTTGAGGAAATGCAGAGAGAGGGCGTTGGCTTGGATGGTGGCAATGGTATGAGGTAGGGCAACGTTACGGGTCAGGAGGAGGTCAAGATTGGGAGTAACGAGATAGTCGCTATCGGGAACTGGGCGAGATGGGGTCAATGGAACAAAAGAGGCGGTTCGGGATGACAGGCAAGCATATGCGGTACTGAATAGTCGCAGTGATACATCAAGTGGGTCTGAATCCAGCATTGGAAGGGCGAGGTGTAGAACACCCTCCGAGCAGTCAATGAGGGCGGAATGGTCAGTCAAAAAATCTAAGCCGAGGATAAGGTCATGGGTACAGGTGGTCAGCACGGTGAACTGAACTGGTATACTCTGGCCGGCAATAGTAACGCGCGCGGTACACATACCGTCCACAGCAGGCGTGCCACCATCCGCGACACACACACGGGACGTTGCAGGCGTTAGGACTTTCCGGAGGCGACGGCGGAGGGCAGCACTCATCACTGATACATGAGCACCGGTGTCAATCAGGGCGCGCACAGGAACACGGTCGATAGTGACGTTCAGAAGATTAGGTCGAGTGGTCGAGAGAGGATTTGTAGTCCGGGTCGTTGATGCAGCGTCACCTCCGGGAGCTGCATCACTTAGTTTTCCAATTGGGAGCGGCTGCGAGAAGGCGACTGGGGGGAACGAGAGCGGCGGCCCTGCGGGGACGGAGAGCGGGAGAATCGGCGTGGAGGGGGTACAGCTGGTGCAGACGGTTCGGACGGGGCACGGGTCGAGAAGTTGTGGGATGAGGCGGGACTGTAGAAGGAGGGGAAGACGTTGCGGGGCGTTGAAGACCATGAACTACGGCAATGACGGGCGATGTGGCCAATGCGAGAGCACCGGAAGCAAATGGGACGGTCGTCCGCCGTGCGCCAGTCATTGGGATTGCGGGAACGGGGCAGAGAATAATAGGTGCGACGAAAAGCACAGGGAGGGGGCTGGGGGGTGTCCGGGCTTCTGATGGCGCACACTGCTGGAGCGAGGTTCAGATGAGCGAGTTCCTGCCGCACGACGGCCTGAATCAGCGACACAGCGGGCAGGGTTGTATCAGGGACGGAGGGCGGGGATATCACAGGTGCGAGGGCCTCCAGTTCACGTCGGACGATCCGGGTGACTGAATCGGTGACGGCAGGGGTGTCCGAGGGCGTGCGGGATGGTGATCGGTGGTCCTCACAGGAAGATGTCGCGGCCGTCTTGGGAAGGCGAGAAAACGACGGCGAAATGCGGCGGCCTTTGACTTGCTCAAATCGACGGCACTCGTTTATGATGGAGTCAATTGAGGTACAGTCTTTCCAAACAAGCAAGTGGAACGCATCGTCGGCAATGCCTTTGAGCACGTGGCCCACTTTTTCGGTCTCACTCATTGCGGCGTCGACCTTGTGACAAAGCGCCAAGATGTCCTGAATGTAGGCCACGTAGCTCTCGGTAGAAGACTGTGCTCGAGTAGCCAGCTGTTTCTTGTTGGCGAGCTGGCGGTCATCAGGTCGACCGAATAGCGTCTTCAACTTTTCCTTAAAGGTGTCCCAACTTGTTAGCTCTTCCTCGTGGGTCACGTACCATACGCGCGCCGTGCCAGTGAGGTAAAAGATGACGTTGGCGAGCATTAGCGTAGGGTCCCACCTGTTGTAGTTGCTGACACGCTCGTAAAGGTTAATCCAGTCTTCGACGTCGGAGCCATCTGTTCCGGAAAACGTGCCGGGGTCGCGAGGTGGAGCCATGATGACGAAAGGAGTGGTAGTGGGGGTAGTGGGGCTCCTTGACCGGCCGGGTGGAGCCATGGTGGTAGTCCCGGCCTGACGAGTACTACGAAGCTGCGTGGTGTGCGCAGCGTAAAATCCGCACCTCCACCAAAGATGTTACGTGGTCCAGGCGGGAACGACGCGAGAACGCCCGGGCACAGCACACAGGTCAAGAGCACAAAGCGGCCCGCACAGAGCACCAGGCACGGAGCACCGAATCCCAGAGCACGCGCGCCCCCAAGAGTCTTCATTCATCTCTTCTGCTATCCGTTGCAATATAGATCGACAATTCCACTGGAGTACACTTAAGAACCCTATCTTGGCGGAAGTGCCGCAGCCGCGACTGCCTTTTCTAGAATCCTGGTCTTAGCGTTTTGACTTGCGTTACTTTTCTTTGTCTTTGACTGGGGGCAAGATGGACCTGCAATATTCAGAGGAGACCCACTTCGTTTCTGGGCGCGGAGATCAGACTCCATATCCATACAATCCGTAGAGGATGCGTCCATAACGCTATTCGAAGGAGAGGCCTGAGAGGTCTTTTGTTGCTCACATTGTTTTTGGCCCTGCGGAGCGGAATCGATTACTACAGAAGGAGGGGTAGCTTCCGAAGCCAAAGAAGAAGAGAGCGGAGCGGTGGACGCCTGCAGAAGATTGGTCATCTGAGCAGCTATGACCTGCAAAATGCACGTGGACACGGTTTCCATAATGCGATTCATTGCATTTGCCACAGCTTTCTCAACTGCCGCTGTAATAGACTGGGACCAACTAGAATCTATTATGGGTGGGCATTTGGCGGCCACACTAGAGTAGGCTGAGGCTCTCTCCTTGACTGCGGCAAAAGCCTCTCTCCGCGTGCATTTGCGCTTGTCTATAAGCTCGAGCACCTGAACTTCTTGTGCTCGTGCAGGACAGTCAGGCGAATCAGCAGGGTGAGCACCGCTACACAAACAACATTTCTCTTGCTGTTCAGGACATTCCTCTCAGCAATGACGTTCCAACAGGCACAGCAGCGTAAGGCCGATTTGCAGGCTTTGCCGCTGTGGCCAAATCGCCATCAGTTTTGACACTGAAGGGGCCGAGAGTTAAAGACATCTACTCGAAAAACCAATGGCCACACCGTACTCTCTGACGGGCAAAATATTCCTGAAAATGCGACAATGACGGACTCCGTAGGAATTTTTACTCCGTCAACCATCCTGCTGCATCGATGGACAGCAATCACTCCCGCAGGCGAGAGGTTCTCAAGCGTTTCCGCAGTGCTCAATCGAGAGTCGACCCCTCGGACCAAGCCCTTGGAATATGCTAGATGAGGGGGAATGAATGCGCTCACCGGGTGGCTGGCGAAGGTCGTACACTTTAGAAGATCTTCAATACAGTCTTTATCCGGCGACCGGCACAAAATACCACCCCTGCCGAACTGCCGGACATCGGTAATGTGCATAAAGTGCTTCGATGTGGACTGAAGGGCCGCCTGCCCTGCCTCCGGGTTCAGTCGGATAGCGCCTCCATCGGAAGGCACTAATGCGACTGGAATGCTTGAAACACCGCTGCGGAAAAAGAGATCAAATGGGAGCTGGTCTTTAGGAAGTGATGCCGACCAAGGGAAAAACCTCAGGCCAGGAGAAGAAGTAGACAGTAAGCTCTCGTCCCGCACCCAATCACCCCAGAACAGGAGCAAACAGGTACAGACAAAAAGGAGAAATTTAGCAAGCTAACGCAACACCACCAGGTACTTAGACACTGCCCCGCAGCCTGGGTAGCTGAGCCACGTCAACAGAACAGCGACCAGCGAACACACCAATGCTCTTGCATCAATCTGCAATGCAATGAGCTTCGGAACGTTCGGCTCTTCTCGCCGTCTTCTTCGTTTAGCGCAAGCCTCTGAAGATTCTAAAGCCGAAGGCCAGTCTTACAAATACCCCCGGGCGAAAGGGCTCCATCTTGGCGGCCTAGGGCGCTGTGACGATGGCGTAGTCGTAGTATGGTTAGAGGCGGGTCGTGTGCACAATTTTGCGGCCTCGGCGATGATAATCAGAGGATGGCGTAAGGGATTCGATGAGGTAATTGACGGGGGATGCCTGCTGAAGAATACGGTAGGGTCCCTGGTACCTGCTAACAAGTTTGGAGGAAAGGCCGGGACCTGAGGAGGGTACTCAGAGCCAGACCAAACCGTCGGGAAGGTAATCGGGAGGAAGTGCAGGGGGATCACGGGTGCTTTTCTGCTGCTGCTGGGCGTTAGAAGTTAAGGACCGGGCAAGCTGTCAACACTCTTCGGCATAAGTGGGGAAAGGCAGCGGCTGCATAGGAGCGGCGGGTCGCCGAGGTGGATGTTTTCGTCGCTGGCATGTAGAGCAGGACTGAACGAACTGGCTCAAATAACGGGCCATCCCACGCAAGTAGTACCGCTGTCATAGGCAAGTAAAGTTCTTCAAGAATCCGGCATGCGCACACTGGTAATCATCGTGGTAGGAAGAGCAAATGAAGGAGCGCAGATGTGTCGGAATGACGAGAAGCCCCTTTCGACCATCCGGGATGTAGTTGCGGCGGTAAACAAGCTCGTCTCGGATGGCGAAATGGCGGGACTGACGACGGAGAGCACGAGAAGGAGGTCGAGACGATTGGCCAGATTATAGATCTAAGAGGCAAGTGATCCACGCGTATTTGCGTGTCTCGGATGCCACATCAGCGGACTCAAACGTCAAAGAAGGTAGCGCGGATATACAAGGCACTGCTTCAGATAGTACATGGGAACGTGAGAGGGCATCAGCATCGGCATGTTTGCGGCCGGAACGATAGATAACACGAATGCCGTAGTGTTGGAGTCGCAGATACCAGCGCGCCAGTTGACCAGAGGGATCTTTCAAAGAGGACAACCAGCAAAGGGCGTGGTGATCGGTGACAACGTCAAAAGGGCGCCCGTACAGGTAGGGGCGAAATTTGACGATCTTCCAAAGGATGGCTAAACACTCCTTCTCGGTGGCATAATAGTTGGCTTCAGCTTCTGTGAGTGGCCGGCTAGCTTAAGCGGCAACGTAGTCGTTAAAGCTTTCCTTGCGCTGAGGAAGTACTGCACCGAGGCCGACGCCGCTGGCATCGTTGTGGAGTTCGGTCGGAGAAGGAATGTCGAATTGTCGCAGAATTGGCGCAGTGGTCAGGAGGCAACGGAGTGTCGTAAATGCTTCATCACAGGCTGGCAACCAGGCGGAAAGGTCGTGGTTGGAAAGGAGCTTGGTCAGGAGGTCGATGATAGTGGCGAAATTGCGGGTAAAGCGGCGGAAGTAGGAGCAGATACCGACGAAGCTGCGGAGGTCTTTTACAGAAGTGGGCTTCGGAAATTGGGCACAGGTCGCAACTTGGCCGGCTCCAGGAGCACGCCATTCTTCGACACGACATGTCCGAGAATAGTGAGCTAATTAGCTCCTAAGCGGTACCTTTGCAAATTTAGTTGGAGGCCAGCGTCGGCCAGGCAGCGAAGAACAGTTTCAAGGCGCTGGAGGTGAGACGAGAAGTCCGGGGAAAAGATGACATCGTCGTCTGAGATAACAAAGGCATGTGTTCCATTTCAGCCCTCGGAGTATATTTTCCATCATGCGCTCTACTGTGGCGGGTGCATTGCAGAGGCCGAAGGGCATGACATTAAAATCATACAGTCCGTCGGGTATGACGAATGCAGTTCCTGGGCGATCGGCCTCCGCCATTGGCACCTGCCGGTAACCGGAGAACAAGTCCAATGAAGAAAAGAACTCAGAGCCCTGCAGGCAGTCGAGTGAATCGTCGATACGGGGAAGAGGGTAAACGACCTTGCGTGTAATCTTGTTCACACGGCGGTAGTCCACGCAGAACCGAATGGAACAGTCTTTTTTCTTGACCAGGACCACTAGCAATTCCCACGGGCTGTGCGACGATTGTATCACATGGTGCTTGAGCATTTCAGTCACCTGCTCGTCAATGATGCGGCGCTCAGCGGCTGACACGCGGTACGGACGTTGGTGCAAAGGGGCATGGGTTCCAGTGTCTATACAGTGGTAACGGTGGAGGTGCGGTTCAAGGAAGGTTGCTGGTAATCAAATGAAGCTTGAAAACGCTGCAGAACGGCGACAAGCTGGTCCCGTTGGGTAGACGTCAGGGCTGCTTCGAAGGAACGGTGAAAATATCGACAGAAGACTGATTGCTGATGGAAACAGGCGTAATGACGCTGACAGGAAGGCCAGCCGTGCTATCGACGAGGGGGTATGCTGAGGCGGTATCGAGAAAGGCAACACTACCAAGCGAGTGGCCACGGGGTAAAGTGATAGGGCAGGAGAACGGGTTGGCCACTTAAATTGCGCTGGAGCCGCGAACAAGTGTCAGCACGGCATGAGGCAGCAAGGCCGACTTCTGGTCAGCGCATCCAAAAGAGGGGGTACAAGTGACAGTTGCATCTCAGACAGCAGCCCAAGAAAGAGGAACCAGCACTGAAGAGAAAGGCGGAACGTCTGTGTCTTCTCAGACGACCACAGTAGGAGTGGCAGCACCGGTTGCATCCAAGGGGGCGTCACTGTAGGATGACAAGTCAAGCTGAGCAAGGGCGCAGTCAATAACGGCGTGATATGAGGAGAGGAAGCCCCAATCAAGGATAACGTCGTGAGAGGAGCGGGCGAGGGCGATGAACTGGATCGTGTGGGAAACGTTCTCAATGAGCAGGCGGGCGGTGCAGACGGCTAACGGTCGAATGTCTTGGGCGCTGGCGGTACGGAGAGAAACGGAAGGAAGGGGCGTCGTCACTTTTTTGAGTCTGCTACACAGGGTGTGACTGAGAACGGAAACGGCTCCGCAAGTGTCAACAAGTGCTTCGACTGCGACTCCCTCAACTAACACGGTAATGATATTGGCAGGCACAAAAACAGGTCTTGAGTGAGTCGCTAACGACGCAATTCGTGCCTCCGGAATTGCGGCTGTTAGTTTTCCGCGTGGAAAACTAAGCGGGGATGGTAACTGGGAAAAGAAGAATCCGGAGGCGGCTCGTGGGGTGTAGGCGAGGACGACGGCGGAAGGTCGTACGTCGGCTCACGCCTATAATTGTAGGGACGGTGGTCACGACTGCGACACAAACGAGCCACGTGGTGAGCGACGCCACAGGCGTAGCAATTAGAGCGGTTGTCTTGTGTGCGCCAGGGGTTGAGTGGCGGCGGCTGTGATCGAGGGCGTCCAATCGGACGGTAAGATGGGGTTGAGGTTGCTGGGGTTCTAACTGCCGGGTAGGTGGCCTGTAGACAGGGGCAGCAGGTGAGGGCCGCGACCGCACCACGGCATCGGCGTACGTCAGAGAAGCCGCGATCAGAGACAGGAATGGTAATAGCGCTGCAATTAGACGTACACAAGAAAGACTGACACAGGACATGCGCTAACTTCATCTGATTTTATTTACTGCAAAGCCAGCAAATATATGGAAAATTCAAGGCATGCGCAAACAACACCTACACAACAGGCATCAACAAAACCGTTCAAGATATGATATCTCATTCTTGAAAAGGCGAACCGAGGTATCACTCACGCAATCTACTCCCCTCTTCCTAATGTGGAATGCTTCCAGAAGCTCCCTCGCCTTCGTATCTCCACTCCTGCCCAGAATCTTTATCTCCCGAAGCCGTGGCTCACACTTCTTGCATTGCTGGCATCTTTTTTGCCCCGGCCCATGTTCTGCCGCACGATTACAAACGAAGCACTCTGCGCAATGCTGTGAAAGATGCGCACCTCCTAGATTTGTAAGCGATCTTGCGTGCTCAGCCGCGCGGTCATTAACGCACCGCCCCGTTTGGCCCACGTAGGCTTTTCCGCAGGTCAGTGGTATTTCATACACCACACCTGTGCAGCACTTCACGTACTGCTTACCATGCTTTTTGTTGCAGGAGCTCTTTTTATCGCTCCCAATGCGCGCGCATAGCTGGCCAAGCTTTCGTGGGGCAGGAAACACGACCGGCACGCCATGTCGCTTTGCCACTTTCTTCACATTGTGCGCGACCTTGTGCACATAAGGCACAACTTCTGGTCTCACCGACTGTTTGTTCGGCTCAGTCGACTTGTGAAACAACGCACACTTGACTTTTCTTAGGAGGGCTTCAGCAACTGCTGTGATAACCGTGCATGGGAACCCCGCCGAAACCAACCGATCAACTTGCGTGTCAAAACTCATCTGCATAGCATGGTGACACGACTTCACGAGAGCCGACTCAAGGCAGAGGCGAGCAATGGCGCGTTTTACAGTTTTTGAGTGTGCTGATGTGTAAGGCAAAAGCTCCTTCTGGGCTCGAGGGGACTAACGCCAACAAACATGATCCTCGCCCAGGGTAATATTAAGGTCTAAAAACTGTAAGCTCCCCCCTTTGGGTAGCTCATGAGTGAACACCAACCCCCTCCCCTCTTTTTGGAAGTTGGCTAAAACTGTGTTAACAGTATCCGTGTAGGTCAAGTTATTTTGTTTTTTAAAAACAACTAGAAAATCGTCAACATACCTAAATACCTTTAGTACTCCCTTCCCTGTTAAACTTAGTTCTAGGGCGCGGTCAATAAAAGCTAGAAAAATGTTAGTAAGAACTGGAGCTACGCAGGATCCGATGCAAATCCCTTGTCTTTGGCGGTAAAATTTGTTGTCAAATGAGACAAACGTCACACTAAGATAAAATTCAAGCAACTTATTAAAATCACAAAACGACACGCCTGAGGAGTTCTGGAAACTAGCAGCACCGCTACTTTCTATGGCTTCCCTCACGCAAGTGAACAAGGCATCGTGGGGCACCGAATAAAACAAGTCTTCTACATCAACAGAACAGACATAACCAATAGAGGCATTTCCCTCCAGAAACATAACAACATCTTTAGAACTTTTTGTAGCGAAAGGATCATGAACACTAAGTGAGCTCAGATGCTTCTGTAAGAATTTGCTAAGAACCACCTGCCACGTACCATTCTCACTGACCACAGTTCTAAAAGGTATCGACGGTTTATGCGTTTTTGCTGTAAAAAATACAGAAAGAGCATTGTATTTACTGTTACTGATGTGGTTTGCCAGCCTACCTATTTCTAAGTCCTTACACAACAAGATTGCTTTCCCTTTTACCCTCGTTGCGCTAGCTTTCAAAGGAACAAAGTTCTTGGCAATCGCTTCACCTGCTCTTGTTCGGAACTCTCCTTCGGGGAGCACCACGAAGCCACCATCCTTGTCGGCTTGGAGAAGCCGGAGGCTGTGCTGTTTGAAGTAGGACACCACTTTTGCCATGGGATCCTTGCCTGGTCCAGTAGAGGAGCGACTTGTAGATCTGGTCAGTGCGTCCACACCATCAAGGAGTCACCTTTCCTTGTTTTGTTCTGCAGCCTTTCCTGAGATGCGTCTGTTTAGAGCGAGGAACTCATGTGCTTGAACCCGTGGTTCATGGCTGAACTTCGGCCCCTGGTTCAACGTGTTTCTTACGTCGCTAGGAAGCTCTACTTCCCCGATGATAGTCACACCTTTTCCCGCTGGCTTCTTAGTCTTCTGTACGGCAGAAGAATGCAACACTTCATTCAGAGTGTGAGCCCACCAAAACTCGGTCAATCTTCCTGCAAGGCGACGAATCGCACGAAGATTCTTCTCGGCCAGCCACCACGGATCCAGGTTGTAACATAGAGCCCGCACATGGTCTTCACATCTTCTAATTTGTCTCCACAGCTCTGTTTTCAGAAACTTGCAAATGCGCTTGAGTAGCCCTACGGGTGGTCGCAAACACCCAAACAGTGCAGCCACATCCACTGGAACGAAACCCTTTCGAAGGCAAAACGATATGTATCTTGCACGGCATGTTGATGCTACGATGAGAAACACAAAGGTATTGATTTGGGAAGACGACAGGTGGTCACACACAAAAGGGCCCTGGGTTTTCGACAGATGGTTTAGAAGAACGTCAGTTTGGGCTAGATGGTGCATTATTTGAGACAGGAATGGTAATAGCGCTGCAATTAGACGTACACAAGAAAGACTGACACAGGACATGCGCTAACTTCATCTGATTTTATTTACTGCAAAGCCAGCAAATATATGGAAAATTCAAGGCATGCGCAAACAACACCTACACAACAGGCATCAACAAAACCGTTCAAGATAGGATATCTCATTCTTGAAAAGGCGAACCGAGGTGTCACTCACGCAATCTACTCCCCTCTTCCTAATGTGGAATGCTTCCAGAAGCTCCCTCGCCTTTTGTGTGTAACCACCTGTCGTCTTCCCAAATCAATACCTTTGTGTTTCTCATCGTAGCATCAACATGCCGTGCAAGATACATATCGTTTTGCCTTCGAAAGGGTTTCGTTCCAGTGGATGTGGCTGCACTGTTTGGGTGTTTGCGACCACCCGTAGGGCTACTCAAGCGCATTTGCAAGTTTCTGAAAACAGAGCTGTGGAGACAAATTAGAAGATGTGAAGACCATGTGCGGGCTCTATGTTACAACCTGGATCCGGGGTGGCTGGCGGAGAAGAATCTTCGTGCGATTCGTCGCCTTACAGGAAGATTGACCGAGTTTTGGTGGGCTCACACTCTGAATGAAGTGTTGCAGTCTTCTGCCGTACAGAAGACTAAGAAGCCATCGGGAAAAGGTGTGACTATCATCGGGGAAGTAGAGCTTCTTAGCGACGTAAGAAACACGTTGAACCAGGGGCCGAAGTTCAGCCATGAACCACGGGTTCAAGCACATGAGTTCCTCGCTCTAAACAGACGCATCGCAGGAAAGGCTGCAGAAGAAAACAAGGAAAGGTGCCTCCTTGATGGTGTGGACGCACTGACCAGATCTACAAGTCGCTCCTCTACTGGACCAGGCAAGGATCCCATGGCAAAAGTGGTGTCCTACTTCAAACAGCACAGCCTCCGGCTTCTCCACGCCGACAAGGATGGTGGCTTCGTGGTGCTCCCCGAAGGAGAGTTCCGAACAAGAGCAGGTGAAGCGATTGCCAAGAAATTTGTTCCTTTGAAAGCTAGCGCAACGAGGGTAAAAGGGAAAGCAATCTTGTTGTGTAAGGACTTAGAATTAGGTAGGCTGGCAAACCACATCAGTAACAGTAAATACAATGCTCTTTCTGTATTTATTACAGCAAAAACGCATAAACCATCGATACCTTTTAGAACTGTGGTCAGTGAGAATGGTACGTGGCTGGTGGTTCTTAGCAAATTCTTACAGAAGCATCTGAGCTCACTTAGTGTTCATGATCCTTTCGCTACAAAAAGTTCTAAAGATGTTGTTAGGTTTCTGGAGGGAAATGCCTCTATTTGTTATGTCTGTTCTGTTGATGTAGAAGACTTGTTTTATTCGGTGCCCCACGATGCCTTGTTCACTTGCGTGAGGGAAGCCATAGAAAGTAGCGGTGCTGTTAGTTTCCAGAACTCCTCAGGCGTGTCGTTTTGTGATTTTATTAAGTTGCTTGAATTTTATCTTAGTGTGACGTTTGTCTCATTTGACAACAAATTTTACCGCCAAAGACAAGGGATTTGCATCGGATCCTGCGTAGCTCCAGTTCTTACTAACATTTTTCTAGCTTTTATTGACCGCGCCCTAGAACTAAGTTTAACAGGGAAGGGAGTACTAAAAGTATTTAGGTATGTTGACAATTTTCTAGTTGTTTTTAAAAAACAAAATAACTTGACCTACACGGATACTGTTAACACAGTTTTAGCCAACTTCAAAAAAGAGGGGAGGGGGTTGGTGTTCACTCATGAGCTACCCAAAGGGGGGAGCTTACAGTTTTTAGACCTTAATATTACCCTAGGCGAGGATCATGTTTGTTGGCGTTATTCCCCTCGAGCCCAGAAGGAGCTTTTGCCTTACACATCAGCACACTCAAAAACTGTAAAACGCGCCATTGCTCGCCTCTGCCTTGAGTCGGCTCTCGTGAAGTCGTGTCACCATGCTATGCAGATGAGTTTTGACACGCAAGTTGATCGGTTGGTTTCGGCGGGGTTCCCATGCACGGTTATCACAGCAGTTGCTGAAGCCCTCCTAAGAAAAGTCAAGTGTGCGTTGTTTCACAAGTCGACTGAGCCGAACAAACAGTCGGTGAGACCAGAAGTTGGGCCTTATGTGCACAGAGTCGCACACAATGTGATAAAAGTGGCAAAGCGACATGGCGTGCCGGTCGTGTTTTCTGTCCCACGAAAGCTTGGCCAGCTATGCGCGCGCATTGGGAGCGATAAAAAGAGCTCCTGCAACAAAAAGCATGGTAAGCAGTACGTGAAGTGCTGCACAGGTGTGGTGTATGAAATACCACTGACCTGCGGAAAAGCCTACGTGGGCCAAACGGGGCGGTGCGTTAATGACCGCGCGGCTGAGCACGCAAGATCGCTTACAAATCTAGGAGGTGCGCATCTTTCACAGCATTGCGCAGAGTGCTTCGTTTGTAATCGTGCGGCAGAACATGGGCCGGGGCAAAAAAGATGCCAGCAATGCAAGAAGTGTGAGCCACGGCTTCGGGAGATAAAGATTCTGGGCAGGAGTGGAGATACGAAGGCGAGGGAGCTTCTGGAAGCATTCCACATTAGGAAGAGGGGAGTAGATTGCGTGAGTGATACCTCGGTTCGCCTTTTCAAGAATGAGATATCATATCTTGAACGGTTTTGTTGATGCCTGTTATGTAGGTGTTGTTTGCGCATGCCTTGAATTTTCCATATATTTGCTGGCTTTGCAGTAAATAAAATCAGATGAAGTTAGCGCATGTCCTGTGTCAGTCTTTCTTGTGTACGTCTAATTGCAGCGCTATTACCATTCCTGTCTCAAATAACGCACCATCTAGCCCAAACTGACGTTCTTCTAAACCGCGATCAGAGCTGGCTGAGAAGGAGGTGGCAGGACTTCAGCGACCTGCTCCTCGATAACACGGTAGATAAGATAGCTGGCGTGCGATTTCCTCACGTACAAACTGCTGGATGCGTTTAAAAAGCGACGGTTGGTCCAGAGTACCGTCCCCTGGGAGAGCGAAGCTGGTAAGTGTGGCCTCCTGAAAGCCTGCACGCCCGGTAGAAAGGTGCTGTTTTCGCAGCTCTTCGAAGCTTTGGCCGTAGCCGATGACACCGGAGACAGTCTGGGGATCTTTGGCGACGAGGATCTGGAAGGCATCATCCTCAATGTCTTTCATATTATGTCTGATCTTGTCGGCCTCGCTCATAGAAGGGCTGATACGCTTGCAGAGGTCGGCGACAACTTCTAATAACTGGTGAAGTTTTCGCCGGTTTGCTGGGACCGAATTCGCAAGCGTTGCTCGGCGCGAAGCTTACGCACTCCGGGACGGGCAGACTTGTGTCAGGCTGGTTTTGAGAGCTGCCCAGCTTGAGATGCTAGCCTCGTGGTTTCTTAACCAGAGATTGGCTACTTCGCTCAAATAAAAGATAACGAGGTGAGCTTGACGGTATCATCCCACCTATTGTATGCGCTTACGCGTTCATAGGAGGCCAACCAATCCTCCACATCCGTGTCATCGGTGCCGCTGAAGATGGCCTGGCACGCTGCCGCGCGGCGCCAGCACAGAAGACAGCCGACGGAAGCGGTGAAGCGGTTTAGGTGACAGTCTCAGGCATTGTAGAGGCGGTAGGCAATGCGCGGGTGCGAAGCTCCAGGGCAAGGGGTTCGTTGGCATCTCCAGCATTTGTAATAAGGAACGTCTTGCAAAGCACACTGTCATGAACAAGCAGCGGTACAGCCTAGACACAGACCAGTAGCAGCGATCAGTCCAGACCACGCACGAGGGACCAAGCGTTCGGCGCACAAGCTTCGAAGCGTGCAGAACTTCTCGTCGTCTTGTCCGTTGAGCGCCAGCTTCTGAAAACTCTAAAGCCGAAGGCCAGCCACACCTGCAATTTTTTTCTGAAATCTTCACCTTGTTAATTATTCAATGCCTGCGCTCTGTTCTCGGAGTCCAGGATTTAAGCTGTGTCCTGACTACTCGTTTTTCAAGCGTTAGGTTTGTTCTTCTTGGTGTTGGCACGTTTGAAGTGAGTGCCAGCCACGTGCTTCGTCAAACATCATAAGATTTCCGGCCAAAAAGCATTCGATGTTTATTCACTGCAGGCAGCCCATTGTTTTTGTCGAAGAACCAAAACTACGCGACTGGCCGCGAGTTCAGCGTTTCTGAATGGGTGGTGTGTGGGAGTGGTGGCGGCAGTGTGCAAAATTTTTGACTGTGATGCCAAGCGAAGACATTTCCGCGGGACAAAATCTGGACGTTCTTTGTAATGCAGATAACTTACGCCAACAGGGTGCGTTAATATAGCCTCCCTGGCGGCTTTGTGCGTGTGCATACTCTCGGCATGGGTGGCTGTACCAAGTGATGTCATGATGCGGTTGTTTGCCAAGCGTGGCATTTCACTCGATGACGAATGTGTTGTGGGCCGCAGCAGTAATGACAACAGCGCCACCAGTGAGGACAGCGACGCAAGTGGGCAGTTTCTAGAAAAAAAGTTTTCATTGTGGAACTTGCCCTTCTCTAGGGATAGCTACATTGCGTTAGTATGTCGAGCCTTCAGCGTGGCGGCGCGCCATCCTGTGGCTGCACCGCCACGCTATCATGCGGTTGGTCACATGGTGCGGAGCAGCTGCCGGCGGTGCCGCGCCGTGTCTGATCAAGTGGTTGGCCACGTGACCAAGTTCCACTCAGCCAGCTGTAGGCATCGCGTCACACCAGGTTCACCCAGAGCTAAACCACCGCCAACTTTTTGTTTCGGATGTTATATTTGGTGGCGGGGAGGTGGACTTACATTCAAGTTGACTTACAACAGTAAACACGGTACGTGGTGAAATATGCGCTAATGATTAAGACATGGTGCACAAGTAATGAACAAAGAACACGCACTGAGCGCATAAGCAGCGAACACTGAGAGCAGGAACACGGGCCACTGAAACACCTCGGTCACTTCGCTGTCAGTCTGGTTATCCGCAGCACGGCCCTCTGGCCGCAAAACATAGTCGCAGTGTAGTCAGATTAGGGCACATCAGGGCGGAGCGATTGGTAGGGTCTGAGTCAAAAGAAGTGTACAATATCAGGTTGAGGTGGGTCAGCAGCGAGATGGTCAAAGTAGGACAAAGTAGCTAGGGATGAAAGAAGCCGTGTGGTGAAAGCGGTTGTAATAGTCCTGCAGTGATTTCTGTGAGGCGAGTAGTCGGGAGCATGCTAGATGGTGGGCTTGGTCGGAACAGGCAATCACGTCTTGGGCATATTCAGAAAGTAGAGCAGTAAAGGTAGAAATTAGTGCCCACAGGTAACGGGGGCTTTTAGTCGTACAAAAGATAGACTAGGGAGCAACCACAGTGTCATGAAGAGAAGAGTTCTTTGCAAATGTAACGTAAAGAAAAGCAATATCCCAGTCACAAAGGTCCAGGGAAACGTATATTGCGGGCATATTGGTAAGAGTGCTGCTAAGGCGCTAGGTGGGGCTGTTTGTGACCATCATTTGAACGAAGGTGGCAGGGGTATTGTATGAGCCGAAAAGTATAACCTTGAATTCATACAGCCCAGCAGGTACAACAAATGTCGTCTTCTCGTGGTCTTTTTCATCCATGGCAATTCGCGTATATCCAGAGCGAAGGCCAGCCGAGGAGAAAATTTTGGCACCTTAGAAACAATCAAGGGAGTCATCTATTCGTGGCAACGGCTAGACATCTTTTTTGGTTAATCTTATTGAGGTGCCGGTAATCCAAGCTAAAGTGCCAAGAGCCATATTTTTTAGAGGATGATTCCCAAGGACTGCAGGAAGGCTCAAAAATTTTCTTGGCAAGAATTTTTACTACCTCGTTTTAGATAACCTGGTGCCTGGGGTAGGACAAACGGTAGGAGTGTCACAGTCAGGAGAGGCACCACCAGTTCCTATGCGATGCGTGACAGTCGGGCGGAGGGCAGGTTTACGAAGATTAAAAATGTCCAGAAAAGATTGAAAAAGTGTAGAAAGCTGGGCAGATTAGGCAGGTGAAGGATCCGTGGCTTACATGGTATTGAGCACGTCCGTTGAGAAAGGTAAATCCTGGCGGGTGGCATCGGGGCCGCTAACGAGGGTAGCATCTAATTCAGCGACTTGGTAACAAGGAAGGCTAGAAATCATGGCCACACAGATTCCGAATGGACGGACTAAAGGGCAGAAGCTGATATTCAGAACTGGTAGGAACAGTGTGTTGGCCTTGACTGCAGCAAACGTTAGGGGCAGCGCAACTTTGGAGATGGGCAGTATATCGAGAATAGGTGCAACCATATACTCACCATCAGAGCCCGGTGACAATGGGTGCAGGCAACAAAGGATGGAGCTTGAGGTGGCAGGAAAACATTATCTCCATAGAATAATAAAGGTCGGAAACCCATAAGGCAGTAATCGAAGAATGAGACCTCAAGATGGCCATCCTATAAACAGCCAATGAGGATTGAATGTTCCGACAGGAAATCTAACCCGAGAATCAGATCATGGACGCACATGTGTCAAACGGCCATACAAGCTGGGGTGCCATGGCCAGCAGTAGCAACACGAGCGCTGCATTGGCCGTCAGCAATAAGAACGCAAGCATCCACAACAAAAAGGCACGATGTCCCAGAAATAAGGACATCGCGAATGCAGGGGTGAAGTTTGCAGCTCATCACAGACTCATGCACGCCAGTGTCAATGAAAGCATATATGCAGCGTCACCTCTAGGGGCTGCATCAGCTAGCTTTTCAGATCGGAGCGACATGAGGTGACTGTGGGGATTGAGAGCAACAGCTAGAAGCGAAAACAAGAGGCAAGCTAGGCAAGAGGAGTGCCTCTGAGGTCTGTGGTGGAGCTCGTGCTGAGAAGCGGCAGGGAAAGTCTAGGCGGGAGCTCGAGGGGACGGCACTGATGGGAGGTGAAAAGCATGGAGAGCGACTAGTGGAGTTTTCGTGGAGGTGCGAAGACAAGGAGCTGTAGCAGTGCCCAGCATTGTAGCCTATGCGAGAGTAGTGAAAGCGGTTTGGTTGGTCGTCTGCGGGATTCCGGAGAAACAATAAGGGCAGATACTGTTGGTTGGAACGTGAGTGCCAGCTGGGTTACAGAGAGCACACACACTGCCGGATTGAGGTTCAAGTTGGCAACTTCTTGCTACACGAACGCCTGGATGAGCAACACGATAGGCAGAGGCATACGACTGGGATAGGCTTGAGGGCCTCTAGTTCACGTCACACAATCCTTGCGAGTGTGTCTGCGAGGGCAGGCATTTTTTATTTTTATTTTTTTACATTACCCCTCAGGGACAGTGGCATTACAGAGGGGGAGTGGTAAATATACAAAAAAGAGTGAGAAAATACGGATGGTTACAAGAATATTTAAAAAGCATCTGAATATACAATGTTAGCTATTGCTACGCGGAACTGCTCATAATTTACAATGCCAGTAATATCTGCGGGAAGGTGGTTCCAGTCACGTGAGGTGCGCGGCAGGAATGACTGCGAGAAGCATTTCGTGTTGCATGACACAATTCCAACTTTGAGATTATGATCAATACGACGGGATATATAAATTGGCTGGGGGATGAGGTAATCACATAAAGCAGGATGATGAAACAGCTTGTGGAACAGGGCGAGACGAAACACTTTTCTACGCGATGTTAGTGTAGGGAGGCAGAGATTAGATTTCATAGCCGTTATACTCGCTGTGCGGTTGTAGTTAGCAAGGATGAAACGTACAGAGTTATTTTGAACCATCTCAAGATCATTAAGTTGCCATGGGCAGGGTCCCATACAGGTGTTGCATACTCAAGTTTAGATCGTATCAGTATTTTTGAAAGCAATAGTTTCAAATTCGAAGGGACATTAAAAAAGTTACGACGTAAGTAGCCTAGCATGCGATTAGCATTTTTAATTATGTTCTCTATATGAAGAGACCAATTAAGATTTGAAGAAATGTGAACGCCTAGGCATTTATATCACGAGACTGATTCCAATGAGATGTTATCAATGTAGTGGTGAGGCGGGGCGGAAGTTTTTCAAGATACACGCATGACTTTGCATTTGTAAATATTTAGCTGCATCAACCAATCTTTGCACCAGTGCCCTATTGTGTTCAGGTCTGACTGAAGTAATGTAACGTCGTTAGCGTTGGTCATTTCTCTAAAAATGACGCAATCATCAGCGAATAGGTGAATATGAGAGTTAACAAGAGAGGGAAGATCATTACTGTAAATTAGAAACAGTAGGGGTCCAAGAACTGAACCTAGTGGAACCCCGGAAGACACCTCGGTAAAACAGGAGTTGAAACCGTTAGCAAAAACAAATTGTGAGCGATTAAGTAGAAAACATTCCATCCATTTCAATAAGTTAAAGTCAATATTCAGTTGTTTTAGTTTGTGAAGTAAACGTTTGTGACATACCTTGTCGAAAGCCTTTGAAAAGTCTAGAAATATAAAGTCAGCTAATGATGATAGGTCTAGAATATGATGCAATGCATGTGTAAACGATATTAACTGTGTTTCGCAAGAGTAAGATTTTCGAAAGCCGTGTTGCGCAGACGTAAAAAAGGAGTTAGATTCTAGGAACAAGGTTGGTGAATATATGTTCAAGCATTTTGCAACAAGTACTGGTAAGGGATATGGGACGATAATTTTAAGGGGAAGCTTTCCTGCCGGATTTGTAGACTGGAACCGCCTTTCCAATTTTCCACACGGTAGGCAGCGTTGATTGGTCAAGTGATTGCTGGAAAAGTTTGGTTAGTATAATGGAAGAATAAGTTGAAGTGCTTTTTAAGAACTTTGGGTTAATGCAGTCGTAACCTGGAGCGGAATGAACATTGAGTGCATCAATAAGCTTATCAATACCAGGAATAGCAACAGTTATAGGTGGCATGGATACATAGTTGAAGTGGTGAGTTGGTGGCATATGTACATCAGACATGGCTCTAAAGTTGTCAGTGAATGCGTGGTTCAGAATCGTGGCACAAATATCGGAAGGAACGGGGTTGCCTAACGGGTGGGATGAAGCGATACTATCATCGGTGGAAGGATTATTGACTCGCCAGAATTTTTTCACATTGGTCGTTAACATAGAGGGCAGAACATGCGAGTGGAAGTGCTTTTTAGCGTCTTTGAGCGCCTGAACATACGTGTTGGAAGCTGCCGTATACGAAGCCCAACGCTCACTAGTTTGGGAGAGCTTTGCGATGCGATAGAGGCGTTTATATTTGTTAGATAAGCGCTTAATGTGATTATTGTACCAGGGAGCGTTTGAGTGGGTGGTAACAGTGCGCTGAGGGATGTATTGTTCAGTGAGTTGGGATACTTTAGTTGTGAACATGCTCCAGTTAGTTTCAACACTGCGGTTGTCAAAGCTATCAAGGAAAACATCGATAAAAAGAGACAGCTCATTATTTATTGCATGAAAATTTGCTTTGTTCTAGTCGCGTATAATTTTTTCTTTCGATTAGAAATTGGAGGAGCTAGGTTAATTCAAATTGCATTAGCAAGTGGTCGCTGATGCCCGGCAGGTATGTAATAGGTGAGGCTATGTCAGATCGATTTGTCAAGATTAAATCTAGTGTATTCGACACGCTGTCAGTTATTCTAGTTGCTTGTGTGCACAATTGCACTAGCGAGAATACTGCGCACACATCTAAAAATTCGCGACCTTGAGGAGAGAACGGGGACATTAAAGGGGAGTCGGTATTCCATGTTATGTTCGAAAAATTGAAATCGCCGAATAAGAATAGTGGGGATGAAGGAAAGCGTGTTGCTACGATATTAATAGCATCGTAAAGTTCGTTACTAAACGTACCCAAGCAGCACAGCTCATCGGCCCAATATTGCAACAGGATGGTCCCATCCTGGTCCTTTGTAGGGCCAACTTTGCCAATACAGTTCCAATGTTGGGCCAATTACTTGTGCTGCTTGGGTAGGCGACGAGGAATGTGGACGGTAGCATACTCCCATTACTACCCTCAGGTGATTAGGAGTGAGCGCAGCCCATACTATTTCTAGATTAGATATATGATGACGGAATATCGTTTGAAATAGCGAGAAGCACTCCGCCGCCTCTCTGCGTGCCCCGATCACCGCGGAAGAACGACAAGCGATGAGCATCGAAAAAGATATCAGTGTCGCGAACGTGCGCAGTGAGCCAAGTTTCTGTTAACGCGATGATTTTAGCGGAACAAGGGTCGATAGCTGGTGATAGAGAGCTATACTTGTTAAGAACGCTTCTGATGTTAGTAAAAAGAACCGATACTAATGCTGTGGATGCCTGACCACTACCCCTCGCGCATGCCTTGGACGTGCGATCCGAGCTAGCTGCAGAGGCTGAACTGGCACGTGCGCTGCGTGTATCAATGTTAATTACGGTGTTTGTGTTTGGGTCATACATGTAACATTTCTTGTTCATAAGTAACTTGTTGTAGCGCATCTTATGGGTGAGAGAATCAGGTTGGCTTTTCGCAAAATCGAGAAGCTTTTTACGTGCGAGGCGTGTTGCGACTGAATAATCTTCAGTAAGTGTGACCTTGCTTTCTTTTAGGCTGTTGCGCTTAGAAAGGATCAAATCTTTCGTTTTAAAATTCACAAATTTCGCAATTACTGGACGACATTTATCAGTACTGAAGGTACCTAAACGGTGCGCGCGTTCAATAGCATGGGGGAAAAGGGAGTCGGAAAGGCAGTCGGTAAGAATAGAAGTCAGTTTTTCTTCAGTGTCCTGCCAGTTTTCGTCGGCATCTGGAATGCCGTAGAAAATTAAGTTAATACGCCGCGATCTGTCTGTCATCCAGCTCATCCTGTCGTGATTGTAATGACCTGACCTGGGAGGAAAGTTCATCTGTTCGAGTTCGAGTGGTTGAAATTTCGTCGGTGAGCTCTTCAATTTTTTTTTACAGTTTTCCTCAAAGAGTTTTAAACGGTTCTGAATATCATTGATTTTTTTTCAATGAATTTCTGTCCGTTTTTAATATCTTTACCATCAGCTGCTAATTCCGTCTGGTATATAGAGCTTCGCAGGGAGCGAGTTGGAACGTCCTTTAGCAACTGAAATATAACTTTCATCTGTTCCGCGGGATCAGAGGGTAAATACTCAAGGACTTGGAGCGAATCCGATCGTTTGGTAGGGGGCCCAGGGTTGCTCTCCACATCACCCGCACGCAACAGCAAAATGGTCATAGAAAAACATTCACAGAAAACCTCGCACAACACTTGTGGACATGGCAACAGTACTAAGCAGACGTTATTACTTTTCTTAGCATGTAAAGGAAGGGCAGTACACACCTGCATAGCAAAAGGGAAGCGGTTCAGAGCCAGAATGCAAGCACTGTCGCCGTGTCCACTGAAGCGGAAGTTTCCGGGCTGACTTCTTATGTACTTGGAAGAGGATGATGTTGCTGTCGATCCGAAAGGTGGTTTGCAGGCGAGTTGTACGGGGCCGGGTACGTCCAGAAAGGGCGTGAAAGCAAGATGCGACGAAAGCACATCGTCAGACGCGCAGGCGTGGTGGAAATCCACTGTCGGTGGTGTCGAAGGATGACCTATCAGGCCGCACGAAGTTGCCGATAGCCACGGCAGAAAGACTGCAAGCAGGGCCTGCATAGCAAAAGGGAAGCGGTTCAGGGCCAGAATGCAAGCACTGTCGCCGTGTCCACACAGAGTGGACGTGGTGGTAGCTGCTGGACCTCAGATGAAGAGGTTGCTGCTGTGTTAGGAAGCCCAGAAAACAGCTGCGGAATACAGCAGCTTTCAATTTGCTCGAAGCGATGGCACTCCTTGATGGTGTAAATGATAGTGCAGTCTTTGCAGACAAGCAAATGAAAAGCATCATCCACAATGCTATTGCAGCCCACGTTGTCTGATTCAGTCAAAGCAACGTCCATTTTGGGGCGCTGTGCCTGGACATCCAGAATATATGTATGCAGTCCTCTGTGGCAGACCTGGCGCACGACAAAAGCTGTTGTTTCGAGGTTACCTTCCAAGCATCTGGTCTTGCAAATAATAAATGTTATTACTCACAAGTGTCCCAGCTCACGAGCTCATTTTCATGTTTCACATTACACCCTGGTGGTGCCGGTAAGTTAAAAAATGACATTAGCCGGCATAACTGTAGGGTCCCACAAAGTTATAGGTGATGACTGGCACTTATAAGAAGAGCCAGTCATCAACATCTGTGTCATCAGTTCCAAGGATACCGGAGTATCAGGGTGACACCATGACTACGAAAGGAGCGCTAGCCATCCTCCGTGACTCTGAGCCAGTTTGACTACTTCAAGCTTCATGGCGCGATCGTACACCAGGCTCCTACACCAACAACGTTAAGTGGCGATTGCCACAGTGACGACCCTGACACAGTGCACAGGCAAAACCACGGAGCCTGCACTAAGCACAAAAGAACCGAGTACCAAAAGCGGTAACGCGCACCACGAAAACACCTCATTCACATTGACATCAGTCTGAATGTCATACACAGCAATAAGCAAATTCAAAACAAGATGCTATATCTGGTAGGAGAAAAATCACATACAGAAAGCCTAGATTCTGGACAACAAGCCTCAGCACTACACGACTGCAAAATGCCTACGCGTGGCTCATAAGTGAAAGGAGGGAATCATGCAGTCTCACTTGTACTAGGTAAGAGGGCACTAGCACAGTAAAGTATTAACACAAGGGTAACTGGAAACCCTGAAAGGAGTATTGAACACCGATTTTGTGCAAACTGATGCTGTAAAATAATAGCAGAAGCAAGGCATATTAGGGCTGTGCTAACCGAAGCTCTCGACGTAGAGATAACAACCCTAAGAAAGGATGGCTTTTATTTGTGGCGTCAGAAACCTTCATAGATAGTCCCAGCTACACCAACAATGCATCGGCTGAGCAGCGATTCGAGCGAAGCAACATGCCATGCGCATCGGCCTGAAACTGCGGCCGCGGATACCTCTTAGCACTCAACCCACATTACACAGCGTGTCGCCTCTCAGTTTGCTATGCAGCTGACCCATGTTTCACAAGGGGAAGTTTTGGATCACTTGGCCAGACATGATGTAGAGGAAAAAGAAACCGCAACTTCAGACAGGACGCAAGACTGAGAAGTGGTCTTACCTCCTCTCTGAAGTTGTGGTTTTTTTCTCTGCAACCCATCAGTGTGTTCACCTCAACCACGCCTATGTAGGCCAGACCGAGATAGCATATCTGTGAACACTAACCAGAATACGTCCTCAGTTCAGTAGACATTAGAAAGATATGAAGCACGTGTCTGCAACCGAAAGAGCATAGGTAGCATGTGTACTCTACAGTTATCTCAACAACTCATGAAGAAGATACACAAAAGTAGCTATTGTGTTTGAACAGAGCAATAAATGCTATCATACTGCCTGCAACCACCAACACTCAGTTAAGCAAAACACTCAGATAATACTGCTATGATATAACACACAAAGCACACAGCTACAATATATGATACACTAAACCAAGATACACTTCTGTTAATTATGAGAATCCAGCGGAAAAACAACACTGAGAATACACTTATACCATGATTGACTTCTGCTGGCTATGAAGATAGAACACAAAGCTCAAGGTAAACTGTAATATAGTCTTAGCTATTATTATGATGAAGTAGAGGAAACAAAAAAAACGAGTCTTCCACACAACTTTCACACATTTCAAGCGAAATGAACCCACAGGCCACATTCTTATCTCATGTGAAGCATTCTCTGTGCGGAATATCTTGAGCTGTTCTGATAGAAGCGGTGCATAGAATAAGTTCCTTGCATAAAGAAACTCAAGGCCAAAAATAAACTTCGGAGACACCTCTGTCAGATTGAGAATGCTGTGATTGCTTAGTAAGCAACACGAGTCCTCTGCACCTCCTTTCAAGGATGATACATCGGTCGTGCGCACACTCGCTGGGAGTTCTCTCGGTGAATAAGCCAACTCGGACAATCTGCGGCTCACCTGTCCAAGTGGCTTTCTGCTGGTGCACAACAACCGTTTAACTCAACCCAAACAGTTCTCAAATAGGAAGGCAGTAACATTGTCCAGCGGACCATACATTAAGGCGCCATCCGCAATGTGACACATCATGTGTACATTGTAGATCAAAAACTCAGGTCTATAAAGACCCCCACACTGCTGTGAAAAATACTTCAGGAAATCTGAGGCAAACTTGTTCATCTCTGTCGCAAGAACATCACTGAGCAGAATGCACATCGTCACATGAAGGCACAGGAGGTGTTTGTATTGGTTGTCGTCCAGCAAACCGCGTAGCACCACAGGGCCAGTGTAGAGAAGGAAGGACCTAAACTTAACTGCCTTCCATCGGTCCAGTTCATCAAGGCCTCTCGGCTGCCAAGCAAATCTTGACGGCACACTTGTTTTCTGCAGTCTTGGCACTCATAATGCTCTGCTGCTGTGCGCCGAGACGATGCGGCAATGGTCCAATGTCCACGTCTGAAGCAACTTACGGACCACTCCCAAGCACACCGTGTGCATGTAATCCGCCGGAAAGTGTTTAACCACGTCCACATGCAACTCCAAAAGTGGACTTGCAGCGTGGTTATGGCCAGCGTCGGCCATTGTGCGGAAAGAATCATCTCTGCGATTCACTTCCTGAAAGCAGCACACATCGGGAATGTTTGCCTGTGCTCAATTCGTTCTCTTATCTGTGTGCAGCGGTCACAAGCGTAATAATCAGTGCCAGTTGGTACATTTGACATACGAACAGGCTGGTACATGACATATTACTGCAGCAAGTGAAGCATTGTGTTATACACCTTTGATGATGAAACTAGAAGCTATCATATTTTTCATTTCTAATAGAGATGGTAGCAAAATCAGTTCAATATTTGTAGGCTTCTTTTTTTTCATCAATAGATAGAGACAACAAATTGTCGGCTGTCAACTGCATTCGCCACTGAACAGTGCAAAACCCAGAAGCTCAGCGAAGAGCTCTTGAATATCGGTAATCCGTCGATGTTCATGTGGAGGTCAACCTTAGTACCTGCCACTTCGCGAAGACCGTTTTTCACTCTTTCAATAATCTGACTTCAAAGGCCAAAATGCATGGAGTCGTTAAGAACATTAGTTTTTCGCTGTCGTCAGTAACGTGCGAGCGTCAAGAGGTAGCGGATGGCCAAGGCGAAGCAAAAGCGGGCAGAGGTCATTAACTGCCGAATGGGTGAGTGAATGGTTCCGAGCTATATCCGCTAGCTCTCGTGTAGCATCTGTCGTTTAGGGGGTTGCTTCAGAGCTTTCTTGCGCGGTAGACGGATCCTCCTCTCACGACAACAAATATTCGGCACTTTCATCAGAATATCAGAATCGGCTAGAAAGTGAGGACATTCAGAAACACCGATTCGTCCTGGGGTTGCTTCGAGCATTCTTCGCGCTTTTTGCGTGGGTCCGCATTATAGGCATCGAATTCACTGTCTTCGCGTGCCGTTGTGGAAGGCCCAAGGTCGCCTTCGGCGGGGGAGGAAATGTCGCGGTGAAAATTTGCTGACCTCATGGTTCAGCCGCCGGCTTTCAGCCACTTACTAGGCATTCTAAATGAGCACGAGTGCGATCGAGAAGACTCAAGCGGAGAGGGGAACGAGCTGGAGCTCTTCAGAGGTACTAGGTGAGTTGATAGGCTGTGTTGCTCAGCCGGCTCAGCGGTCAGCGGCTTGCGCGAAAAAAAAGTGGTGGAAGCGGAAGTGGCGGAAGTACGTGTGGGTGGGCTGAGGTACCTGGGAAGCGAAGTTGAAGCTGCCAACTTAAATTCAGCTTTTGGAAAGTTTTTGTAAAACATAATGACCTCTAATAGAGGATTTGAGTGATAATTTTCATTCAGACAATGCAGCTAGTGCTACTAAGTGATTTTTTTCAACCATGACTGTAACTGAGTTATTAGACGAGCAAGCTGGCAAATATTCACAGTGCTCGGATCCAGACGAAACGTGCATTCTTTATGCTCACTAATAATGAGCGAAATTCATATCACGCTCAATAAGTAAATCGAAAATCGTTGGTTGCTTAAAGTTCTGCATTGCTACATAAGCTTAAAGCCCCTCCATGACGTTTTCTGGGAACTAACTGACCGATGACTGCGGTACTCGGCAATGCTAAGTCTGAGCGCAGGTCTTCAGGTATTTAAGTTTTGTGTTTGATGCAGGTTTTCTGTGACTGATTGGATCAAAAACGATGTGAACACATGAAAGGGCTTATTCAGTATAAAAAGAAAATAAACATAGTAAAAATGAAATAAAAACGAAATTAAGGAACGAGGAAAAATAAATCCAAATTAAACCAACAAAATTTCTAGTAATAAATAAAAGAAATTAAAAATGAAAAAATCAGGGAGAAAGGAAAAGGAAGACCTTCGATTTACTGCTGTTAAGCAGACTGAAGTGCATTCCTGTAATTCTTTCAGGCGAAAGCCTTTAATGCCTCATCGTTGTCCGTCCATCCGCCCGCGAAATCTGTCACACCATGACGTCATCAATAGTATAATTGCTATAATTCATATACTCTTAGCAATTACGAAGTTTTGGGCGATTACGAATTAGATATCAATTAGTAATAAGGCATTATTTTTTAATTAGGTTAGAATTGGTAACTAATTAAAAATAAAAGTAAGAAATAGACATAACAAAAAACTCAATCAAGAATAAAAATAAAAAAGAATTGCTATAACAGGTAAAAATCAAAGCAGCAAATGAAAAAATAAAAAGAAACGATCGTTAACGTCCCCCTTAGTGTTCCTTTTTCTGTAGCCATGCTGCCCAAAAAACACTCATTAATTTGTAATTACTCATTAATAAGCCAAAGTGGGTGAGAAAGGCTTTCACGTCACGCACTCAAGCTCGCTCTGAATTTTTGTAGAGAAGCCGCAAAAAATAGAAATAGGATCGACATGCAGGGGCGCAGAAGCAAGACGACGAAGACGAGGTGATTAAAAAGGGAGCGTTGTGGGGAACAGCTGCATGTCCCCTTTGATGCGTCACAATATATTTATGTTGCTCCTGCCAACTTGGAAGACTTGCATTTGAGTTGCCCATCCCCAAAATGAGGTCGAAAAGTCCTTTAATGTGGATGGACAGTCTAGATTTCGACGGTGGAAACCGTCTCTTCTTTTCCTTCTACTCACGCTTGACTACAGAGCGCTCGGTGATTACTGAACATCTTCTCAAGATTAATCTACAATCAACATTCACACGAAAATATTTTTTGCATTTCCACCTCGACTGTTACGAATTTTTTTTCACTAAAAACAACAAGGAGACGAGAGTTTAAACATAGGAATGTGTTTTGTGCTTGTCTGTGATTCTCCCACGTTACTGCAGTTTTCTGCACAATATTCGTTCATCCCCCCAATGCAGGCAGTGAACCTCGACTGTCATATATGTCTTAACATTCATAGCACAAAAATGATTGACTATGTATAGCTAATTCACTAACTGCCTTTTTATTCTTCTTTGTTATGCACTGTGGGGTCAATTTAGAGTAACTTGCAATATGTGGATCATGGCCTAAGGCGCGACTTCATACGGGCATGGTCACGCCTTTTTATGCATGTGCAGCCGACCACCATAGTAATGGTGGTCGGCTGCACGGCATCGAAGCTATATTAAGAAAAAACGATTCGAAAGCCAGTACTTATTCTTTGAATAAAATTTGGGTGGCTTCAGAGCGGACAAATATATGAACACAAATATACCTAGGAAGATATGACTGAACATATATTCTATTCAGACGCTTTGGTATGTCGTTGCCAGCCAGATTAGTATCCCTACGGTTTGGTGCTCATCGAAAACGAAGTTAATGAAAATATCCAGGGTAGACGTTCTAAAAAAATTAATAGAGTTGTGGTTTAAAATTACGGAAGTTCTGTCTTTTTCCGCTGTGACTGGTCTACTTTCACCGCCGCCGCGGCTCAGCAGTAAAGACGTTCGGCTACTGACCAGAGTACCCAGGTTCCAGGTCCACCGCGGCGGTTGTGTTTCGATGAAGGCGAAACACAAAACAATGTCAGCACATGATGAACGTCCGAAGGTGGTCGAAATTATTCCGGAGTCCTCCAGTACGGCGCCTCTTTTACTCCCACCTTCTTCTCTTCCCTTACAGAGTGGTTCAAGTGTCCACGTAGAAGTGAGACAGATACTGCGCTTTCCTTTCCTGAAAGAGCAAGTTTCGTATCACTGGTCTATGTCTAGTTCTTTCCCTGACCCTGGTAGTACTCTATAGGCAGTAGCTCGTGTGTTTAAATGACATTAGAGATATCTTTTTTAAATTCAAGATAAAAACAAATGGCACAGAGAAAGGTGCACAGGACGACCCAGCGTGTTGCTGTGACGTTGTTCGATCGCATGTCGCCTCAGCTCTGTTTATTTAGCTAATTTTTTCTAGTTTACCTAGTTTTATTTGAATATTCGAGGACGGCAGCTTCTTCAAGGTGGTACTGTCCCTATGGGAAAGTACGGCTGCTCCGGCGCCGGCAAGCCTAAAGGGACCACGCCATTCAAAGGAGGCTGGCTCGGAAGAGGCGGCCATGGCTTCCCAGGCTGAGGAGCGACCAGAACATGGACTCGACCACCCGTCCAGCGAGACCTCATCGCTTAGTGGGGATGAGTCAACGATCGTGGACGGTGACGAGTCAGTGGCCGATATGGCTGACGTGGACAACGAGGGCTTCAAGTTGGTGAGTCATCGCAAGCAACGAACGGAAGGAATCCCGGTAGTGGTTGAGCCCACAGAAAAGGAGGTTGATTTAAGAGAGAGGAATCCTATCTTACATTTCGCGGTCATTCAATCACTGCTGGGATCAGCTGCGATTCGAAGTCGGTTCACCATGCACGGGGCTCTTCAGCTGGATGTCTGAACGGAAGAGCAGGTTGACAAACTTCTGCAGAGCTCTCAGATTTTTGGCATCAAAATTAACATGCGGTTGCCCCATTCCTACATGAAGAACACATCTGTTATAAAGGGTTACCAAAGTGGTATTCAGAACGCGACCTACTTCATTATCTGAAACCACAAGGTGTGCTGCACGTGAAACGACTTGTGCGTCGTGTGGAGTCTCCAGGAAAAAAAAAATTGGCTGCAAAACCTACCATCTCTATCGTGTTGACATTCGCTCCCAACTCAGAGCGCCCCGAAAAAATTGATCTGGGATTCACAAAACACGCAGTTGCAGATTTCACTGAAGCTCCTCCACGGTGTTTTAGATGCCAACGGTTTGGGCACGTGGCCAAAGTTTGCAGAAATGATCGACGCTGTAAGCGGTGCGGAGGCGATTACGACTTTAAAACCTGCAGGGCAGATTTTGCTTGCGCCAATGGCGGTGGCGATCGTCCAGCGAGTTTCGGAGGCTGCCCCTTGCGTGTGAGTGCTCTGCACCGTCGGATGTCCTTTATTGCTGGTCCAAAACCCCCACCGACTTAGACGCCTGTCTCAGGATTAGACGAGTTCCCAGTATTGAAGTCTGATGTGGTTGCGTGGCCCAACTATGTCCCTAAGAGACCTGAGTCCGGGAAGACGCCAAGGCCCAGTGCGCGCGAGTCGACTGTTCGACCTCCAGCAAAAAGTGTATTTGTACTTGAGCGGCCGGATCACAGCCAGACTCCACGGCAAGGGGGACCCTCACATGCACAAGTGACCAAAAAGAACAGCTACTGCGGCCAAGAGTGTGTCCCCGTCGGCATCTTTTGTCGATGTTGTGAGTGCGTTGCGCAAAGCAAGGAGCTCAAAAATCAAGGTATGTCTGACCTTCTTCATGTTTTGTTTGGGGCCCTGCGTTCACATGTTACAGCGATGGCGCCTGGTAACCTGAAGAACGTAATACAGCTGGTGCTTTCTTTTGAGTTTGAGTCCCTAATTTACACCTTCGCAGCAAATTTCCTTGCGTACTAAAATGGATGGGGCTAAACCTCGTGGATCTAATATGCACCGAAAAGTGCCGTTTATATTTCAATGGAACTGCGGTGGGATTTTAGGTTGGTTAGCTGAACTAAAACTATTCTTGAAAGCGACTTGTGTTCCAGTATTGGCCCTGTCAGAAGCTGCCCTGCCAAGCGGGAGATGTTTGACTGGATATGTCGCCCATAAAAACTGCAGCATAAAGTTATTTCCTGCAGGAAGTGCTGCACTTTATATAAGAAGAGAAATTCCACATGTTTTTCTAAGCGTTGCCGATCTTTGCACAGATGACAATTGAGGTAGCGGCTGTGAGAATACAGCTCGGCTCGCGAACCCTTTCTATTGTATCCGTGTACATGTCTCCGCGGAAGAAGGTTGCATTAGATTTGTTTCTACAGCAGCTCTGCGACCGCTGCCCAGCACCTAGAATCATCTGTGGCGATTTCAATGTCCATCGTGCCGTTTGGAGTGACAGGAACACGGATTCCTGTGGACGCAAACTTGTAGAGGTTATTGACAGTTTGGACCTGTGTGTTGCCAATGACGGAAGCCCCACTTTTTTCCGGCCTCCAGCTTCAGAAACAGCTATAGACCTGACACTGCATTCAACTGACGTCCGAATGAGTTGGTCAACAGCGCCTGACTGCATGAGAAGTGATCACTATTCGTTTTTTGTGTTTGCTGCCGACTTTCGTATGCATGGTCCTAAAATTAGCAACGTGGTCAACTGGGACAAGTACAAAAACCACCTAGGACGTGTTTCTGGTGATGTTGTTGACAAAAGTCTTTCTAGTAAGCTAGCAGCAACTACGGCGGTTAAGTTACCTGATCATTTTCCGGCCCCGGATTTAAAACTCAGGAACCTTTGCGCAGCGAGAAGGGCGGAGCGCCAACTCGTGCGGAAGAAGGACGAGAGGCAACTGAAGACGACCTTCAATAGGCTAAATTCTGCTATTAGACAGCACACGAACAAGCTGTACAGGTCGCAATGGGCCTCATTCTGTGCTAGGTTGACTGTGTTCTCACCGATAACGAAAATATGGCGAGTTATTGGCAGCCTTGACGGAGAATCTCGCCCTTCGAAGCCTTTTGAAGCTCTTGCAACAAGCAAGGAAAAACGTATTGCATGTTTGGCAGAGGAATGTGCAGACGCACTCGTGCGCGCTGATTCTGGAATAGATATATATACACCACCTGCTTCCTCCAGGTCTATCATGGACGTCCCGTTCACGCTTCGTGAGCGTCAGACTGCGCTCAGTGGCCTGCGGCGCCGGTGTTCACCAGGTACCGACGGCATCACCAATAAAATGCTGAATAATCTGCCCTTGCAACTCAGAAAGGAGCACCTCAACTTCATCAATCGAGTTTGGGAGACACTGGCGATGTTCCTCTCTCATGGAAGGTGGCAACTATAGTTCCAGTACTGAAGCCTGGCAAAGACATGAGTCTTTGCCTCGTATCGTCGTGTGTCATTGACCTCCTGTGTAGCTAAGTTGATGGGGAAGCTGGTAAATGAACGTTTATCATGGTGGCTAGAGGACATCAAGGCACTGCCATCATGTATGACAGGATTCCGCCGAGGTCTTAGTGCCCAAGATAGCGTCTTAGACTTGATCAGTCACATTGAACACCAGAGAACTTTCGGCCTTTCCACCTTTGCCATTTTTCTTCATGTTGCGAAAGCTTACGACAGCGTGCTTCAGAGCTCAATTCTAAACAGTTTGCAAGGCATGGGCATACAGGGCCTTATGTTAAGATTCATATACAAGTTTATAAGTGATCGCGCGGTTCGTGTACGGTTAGGGAGTACGTTAAGCACCGAAAGGGTTCTATCACGAGGTGTGCCTAAAGGAAGTGTTCTTTCCCCCACGCTCGTTAACGCCGTAATGGCTGGCCTACCCGATTTGTTGAAACAAAGTTGCAGGTAAGTGCGTATGTCGCATTATGCTGACGACATCTGTATTTGGATTACTGGCTACCAACACAAGCGATTTGACCTGATAGCTCGACAGGCTTTACTTTTGGCACAAGCTTATCTTCAAGGTGTGGGATTGTCTCTGTCAGTGGAAAAATCCGGCTTTATTCTGTTTCCAGGTGTAGGATGACGTCAAGCGCGGTTGAAGATAGACCTCGGTCTCTCTTGCATCCGTCAATTCAACCACACGCGTTTCCTGGGCGTCAATATTGACTGCAATCTAGTGTGAAAAAGCTGTAGACCCGATTGGTTCACCTACATGTTCTCGTCTCAATGTGATCCGTAGAATTGCAGTTGAGCAAAAGAAAAACCAACCTTCTTCAATGGTCAAACTTCATGAAGCGCTGGTGGTCAGCCGGATAATGTATCAATTACCTTTAATTTCCCCCTGGCATCGCAACTTGAGCGTCTCGAGGTTGTCTACAGAAAGGGCCTAAGAAGAGCAATTGGAGTTCCCCAGGCGGCTGCGAATAAGGCAGTACTTCATGAGTCCCTATCGAACCCTCTTAGCCTTATCGCTTCTCAGAGACTATTAATGCATCTTGACCGCTTAGGAAAGACGGTAGCTGGGCGATCCCTTCTCCAGCGGCTCTGCAAGAGATATGAGTCGAAGGCTTACTTGGCACTCAATACTCTTAGTTCTTTAGGCATTAATGTCCGAAGGCAAATGAAACAGTTGCAACCCCCCTGGTCTTTTCCGACCCTCGACTGTAAGGTCACAATTCCCCATGTGAGCGGAAAGCGCAGCTCTCCTTTGGCAGTAACGCGTTCGATTGTACTGGAATAATTGGATGGAATACGGATGGTTCTGTGGACAAGGTCAAACAAGCTAGCGCAGCGGATTTTTACATTCCTTCTTTGGACTGTAAGTGGTCCGTACGCTGTACTGCTGTCGTATCCTCCACAACGGCTGAAAGTGTTGCTATTAAGGCGGCTTTACGGAAGATAGGGTCTTGTCCGGCTCAACCTGTTGCCATCCTAAATGATTCAAAATCTGCCCTCCAGAGGTTAGAGTTTTGATTCCCTACAGACGCCTTGTCTGTAAGCTCTCTGCGCTTGTTGCAGAATCTGCACAGGAGAGGCTTTACTCTACATTGCCAGTGGGTGCCCTCTCACATAGGTGTCAACGGTAATGAGGTGGCAGAGTCTCGCCCATAAAGCTCTCTCAAGGATTCCATAAAAAAAGTACCTCAAGATGGGAAAAGTCTCCGCAGGAAAACGGTGTTCGATCACTTCAGTACCCTGTGGAGTGCGTCCCACAAGCCACGTGTGACCAAGGGACCGAGAAGATCTCCGGCGACTCTTCTACATCGAATTCGCACGGCCTCTGCTCGCACTCCTGCATGCATGCATAAGACAGACATAGCATCGTCTCCGCTCTGCTCTTTATTTGGTGTGTGCGGGGATATCGAACATTATGTTATGTACTGCCCAGAGTACAACGCGGAAAGGTGTGTGATGTTCGCTTCCTTCAAGAAGACAGGAAACCGTCACAGCACAGTGCAGGACATTGTCTACCCGAGTGGAAACCAGACATGCAGAAGGGAGGCTGCACGCATTCTTTTAACGTTTCTGCAGAACACGGATCTTGTTTTTAAATGGTGACAGCAGAAACGGACTATGGCCTACTGTAATTGAATGTTCGCGTAGATGGTGTCTTCCGGAGTGGACTACTTTATACTGTGAGTGAATGTGTGTATGGAGTGTGGCACTGCAATGGCCTATGTTCTACTGTGACTGAATATGTGCATAGATAGTGACTTCTGGAGTGGACTGTGATGTGAACTGTGTGGATTGATTGTATGCATAGATGGTGACTGCGGGAGAGAATGTGTGCTATTATAAGAGACTGTGCGCTTAGTGGGGTAGATGCGGCGTTGTTAATATCGCAGGGACGCTGCGGTGGAGCAATTGCAGGCAGATAAAGCAAGGCTAACCCCACCCGTAGCATTCAACACATCAACCTCAACCTCGTGCTGTGTGTCCGTCTGCATCCTTGTGCTAGTTGTGTTTGTTCGAAATATGTAAAAATGATAGGTGTAACGTTAAGAGACCGGAAGCGGTAGAGTGGGTGAGAGAACAAACGCTGCTTAATGATAACCTAGTCGAAATTAAGAGGAAGAAATGGCCGGGGGCAGGGTATTTATTGCGCAGGCTAGATATACGCTAGCCTTTAGGGCAACGGGTGGATACAAGGAGCAAGTAAGCGTAACAGGGGCGGCAAAAGGTAAGGTGGGCGGATGAAATTAAGAAACTTGCAGGAATAGGGTGGGCGCAGCCGGGAAAGGACAGAATTACCCAAGCAGCGCAGGTCATCGGGGCCCAATATTGCAACAGGATGGCCCCACCCTGGTTCTTTGTAGGGCTAGCTTTGCCAATACAGTGCAGTGTTGGGCCAATTACTTGTGCTGCTTGGGTAATTTGCGGGGCATAGGAGAAGCGTTTGCAGTGGGTGTAGTCAGGCTGAAGATGATGATAGATAGATAGCTTTCGGTCGCGTGTTTTATTCTTTGGAATGAGGCGTAAAACATTACTATACACTGTTCACAATTTGGCATTCGTCATTCACCTGTTTCGGTTTCAACACCGGAGTGGTGTAAAAAAAGGGTACGTCGTCCAAGTTCAGTACTGGTGATGCTAGGAATGAAAAGTCTACGATGTAATCACGCCTTTGTCGTTGTGATTTACTACATCGCTCTAATGTTTTGCGCATCACTAATAAGAAGAAAATATGCAGCCGAATTTTGGTGTCTGCACTCGATGCCACAGCCAGCCACATTATTTCCTTCCATTTGGTGTTGCTTTGATTAGCCACCATTGCCAGGTCAAGAAATCTTAGAAGTCAGCAAATAACTGATTTCATCATACGATTTCATTAAATTTGTCTTCGAGATTAAGAAAGAAAGTGTGAAAAATGATTTCAGAGAATGGTCATGGTACAGAGTAGTCATGGTGGCGCCAGCGACTGCTCTATTTAAAAAAATAAACATATTTATCCACTTGTACATGGTTGGAAGACCGACGCGCCAATGTCAATCCTTGGCAGAATATAATCCTAGTAATAACGGGGATAAATACCTAACCGAGAAATTTGTAAAGAACATTTTGCGTCATTTATGCCGATAAATTAAAATGCTGATGGAAACCTGTAGATGCTCAAGGAATTGCGCTGAAAACCGTTTGTTCATCAGGGCCGAGCGATAAGGACACAAACCTGAACTTTTCGCCCGCACTACTAAGGGCAGTGACACGTAAAAACACGGCTCGTATTTGAATTTAGTTCTTCCCCGTGCGCCCCTCAAGCTCGTTTTGACCGTGTTGGAGCTTGTAGGTGCATTCAGTGCTTGCAGTTGAACGGGAAGCAGCAGATTTGTCATCTTTGTCATCCGTTTTGTGGAAGACTACTCTCAAAGATAGCAATTAAATTTATGTCAGTACTAGCGTTGGTTCTCAGTAGCCACTTTTTATGCTACACGTGGATTTGGCATAACACGCATGTGTATGTATACAAAGTCTATAATGGAGCTGCACCGCTGCGCTGAGAGTGCTTCGCTCACGTGGTTAAACTATCACCTTGTGTGCAATTTTGTAGTCATGCATAAATCTCTCTTGCACTGCTCGGGTGCATTATGACTAGCGTAGTATGCATGCTGACAATCGTAACATGTGACCACCGCCTTGCTGTCAACCGCGAGTTCTGACAACGCGGTATATTTCCACCGTAGTGCCGCGTTTTGCTTTGAAGCGGTTGGCCCTTTTCTACATTTGTTGACCGCAACGATAACTGACGCCTGAGCAGTTAGAAATCTTTGGGGCGGCATTCACGACGTTGGTTCAGGATCGCTGTGGTGTCCACGTAAAATGTTAAGCGGCTATTTAGGCGTTTTACATGGTTTGCTAATAATGCAAGGAACGTTTGCATGTTGGCAGTATGGCTTCCGCGTTTTTTTAAGAAACCCTCCGCGGTGGCTCAGTGGTTATTGCGCTCGGCTGCTGACCCGAAAGACGTGGATTCGATCCCGGCCGTGGCGGCTGAATTTTGATGGAGGCGAAATTCTACAGGCACGCGTACTGTGCGATGTCAGTGCAGGTTAAATAACCGAGGGTGGCCGACATTTCCGGAGCCCTTCAGTACGGCGTCCCTCATACCCTGAGTAGCTTTGGGACGTCAAGCCCCATAACATATAATCCGCATGTTTAAGCCTAGTAGTCATTAAGGGCTGTAGTATTTCTGTCGGTAGTGTAAATGATTTAGCGAGTGCGAATATGCCTGACGCGTGTAAAATTTCGCGAGTGTCGACAAGAGCAATGTTGAACGAGGCAAGCATGAGCTTGGTCTACATATTTGTGGCTTTACCTTGCATAACTGCGTTTCAGAAAATTAAGAGGCCAAAACCACAGTACCTTTTCTGCGTGGTAGCGTTCACAAAAGAAAAAGTCAGTTGGTGCAGTACATACTAACTGGCTGACGAACTCAAGACAAAGGGGCTTGTGGCCACCTAAATGCACTACACAGTCTTCTATTGAGCAGATGGCGAGGAAAAGGGTAGAGCCACTACTGGACAGACAGCGATGCCCTTTTAGGGTGTTGGGATATGCAGGTAAGAAAGGAGATGTGCTTTCGAGAACCTCAGAACATTGTTTTTCACTTTTTTCTTTCCTAGTCATAGAGCTGTAGAAAAAAGTTAGGTTATGGACTTCAATAAGAGCTTGATACATGTAGCAAAGCAGTAGTCGCCTGCTTGAAGTGTAAGCACGGGCAATCACATGCTCATCATGATTACATGGCGGTAACCAGGAGTAGTTCTGCATTTATCCTACTGCAACTAAAAGCGCACGGCAAGCTCTACAGCAGGAAACCATGCGTTTTTCGTGCAAGTGCAACAGGACGCGTAGCAAACACTCGAAGCTTGCATACTCAACACCAGTAGCTTCATTCCAGGTAGTAGTTAAAAATTCTAACATCTCAGATATAACTGCCGCAATAAAAGAAGCAGCTAGAAAGACACTTAAGGTAAAATTGAGCAGACGTGCGTAAATTTAATGCCAAGGGTATATCTAAGAATTGACGCCGCCACTCGCGCTACCAAAGCGTATCAACTTCATTTCTTTGCTACAACTCATACTGGATTAGGGATGCTAACAGATCGAAGTCATGTAGTCAGAATTGCTAGGAAAATATTGTGGGATCATTTCTTTCAGAAAACACTTATATGATGGAATCAATCTCTCTGTGTCTTGAAGAAAAAAAAATGTAGTGGGTTACTGGGTACATCTGGCATGCAATTAGCCTTAGCATTCAGATCGCTGAGACGCGTCTTAAGCATGAATATGCTGGATCTGTACGATGAATATTTAGCCACAGCCAAAACTAAAATCTGGAAAAAAACAAGATTCCTAGGATTTACATTTCAAGTGTCCAAGAATATTGCGTTTGAGCTTTGGCAATTTAAATTATTTATTATTGTTATGCTGCAACTTGAATTACTTGCTTCCTCGTGATGAATTTGCGGCTCTTTGTTCAAAACAATATAAAATATGCCACAGAAAACGGATTGGATTAAGTCGATATCTACATCGTGATGTATTGGGTGCGACAAAAAATATGCCACAAATAATGGACTAGATAAATTTCATACCCACATCAAGATGTCTTGAATATGTATTTGAGAAGCAAGACCGAAGTGAAGTTCAGATGCAGTTCAAAAATGGCATTGTAACTCCTGAGACCATAATAATGCATGTTAGCTGGTTATATATGATATGTAGGGGTTTTTAAGTCTCAGCAAAAGAGAGAGTAGGCGAGGTATCACAGCTGCCTATGTTCATTTGCACTGCACACTTTGCCTGCACCCATTGCTGATTGCCTGTGACCAAACTTTCTGTCTATGTTACGATCCAGGAAACTACCTGTTTTATGCATCACAAACTGCAGGGTAGTTGCTCAGAAGAATCACCCACACTGCTGTATACCTAAATCTTATTTCTTTTGTCCGTTTTGATTGAAATGTTAATAATGCAATAAGTCACCTACTGGGAAGGCATTCTCAATGGATTTGCAGGCATGGAGAATACTTTACATAGAGAGAGAGAGTCTGCTGTTTTGAAAAAAAAATGTTCCTTGTCAGAATCCTGAACTCAAATTACTGACATTTCGATTTCTGTAAGTTACGAGTTTCTTCGAGGCAAGCTGTGTTGGAAACCAGCAGTGTTGGTATTAGGTTTAGTGTACCACAAGTGTTACTTATGTACACCTCTTTATATTTGCCATGCCTAATTTTGCTGCCTTGTATCTCCTACAACCTAGTCTCCGATGCGAAACCCTGCGAAAAAAATGGCACTAGCCGAACAGACCTCACACTTGGAGTCTGCAGACTCTAGTGGCGAGGAGTGTGCGTTGCCAAGAATGGGTAAATATTTTTTTCCTTTTTAAGTTTTGTTGTATTTATCAAACTTTGCTTCAGGGCACGCTGTTAGCGCTCTAACGGGGGCTTAGGTTAACGCTCAGGCGTCGGCGGAACCACGGCGGCGACTGACTCTAGTCTGTTCAGGTGAGCAGGCGCTCGCTATAGCGATGGCAGTGCGACTAGGGTGATATCCTTCTTCTTCACAATGGCCCCGGAGTGTAAAGGAGCCATCCTAGCGACTCATGGTGCCGACAACACGACCGGGTCATAGTATGGCTTGAGTCGTTGGACATGTACAGTCTCGCGACCACCTCGGTGGAGATCGGAAGACAACGTCAGGGGCTCAATAAGGTAGTTCACGGAGGATGTGAACTCCAGGATGCGGTAGGGGCCAATGTATTTCAAAAGAAGTTTCTTTGAGAGGTCGGGAGCAGTGGAAGAAAACCACATCCAGACGAGTGAACCGTGTGGGAAATCCGGTTCAATCTGACCGTCGTATTGGCGGTGTTTTTGGCGCCCCGCATCTTCACCAAATGTAACGGGGGGCTTAGGCTAACACTCAGGCGGCGGCAAAACTACGGCGGTGACCGAGTCTCTCAACTGTTCAGGTCAACAGGTGCTCGCTCTGAGTGATGGCAGTGCGGTTAGGATAATGGCCTTGTTCTTCATTGCGCTTATGTATAACGTAATGTAGTTGTATGGAACCCATGAAAAAAGCAGCAGATGCCCTTTGAAGGAGGCCCGTCAGCAATTGGTGTCTTGCGACTTTCGTGATGTCGCGGTTAATCCGAGTAAGCCATGGTGAACCCCCTTTTAGTGGTTATACCTGATGAACCTACGATTTTCGAATGTAACGTGAATGTTCAGCAGCCTCCGAAGGGAACAGCAGTGTACGATAGGCAGGGAGATGCTGCAAGTGGTAAGCGAATATGTCTTCTTAGAGCAGGTAGTGACCGTAGAGCCGGATCATGAAATGAAAATAACTAGAAGAATTAGATTGGGATGGAGTGCATTTGGCACTTATTCTGAGATCATGAATGGCAAGTTATCAGTATCACTTGAGAGGAAAGTACATAACAGCTCTATGTTACTGGCACTCGCGTAAGGGGCATAAAGTTAAGGGCGACGAAAACGGCTCCGCCTAAATTGAGATCAACGCCGAAGGCTATGGAACGGGAAATGATAGGTGTAACGTTAACAGACATTAAACGTGCGTGCAGAGTGGGTCAGAGAGCAAACGTGCGTTTCTGATAATAATGTTGTACTCGAAAAGAAATGGGCAGGGCATGTAATGTGAAGGCAAGGGTAACGAAATGAATTCTAAGGGGAGGGAAGCGTAGGAGGGGGCAGCAGAAAGACAGGCGGCTGGATGAGATTAGGAATTTTGTGGGGATTGTGTGGATGCAGCTGGCACAAGGCCGGGTTAATTGTACAGATACGGGAAAAGACTTTTTCGCTGAAGTGGATGCAGACAGGTTGATGATGATGAACCTTCTTTCATCTGCCATACACTGTGGTGTCAAGCTAGGAGGTCTAAGGGGATTACTATCTAGGCCATAATGAGAATCCGCTAACACAACTGGCTGCAGGGAAATCCTCTGAGGGGCAGTTGCTTGAGTTGTATCAAACTATAGTGTAATATTGTGATTCCTGTGTACTACCTCGGACTCTGTATGTTACTGTGTTAATGCAGTGGCATCACAATAGAATGGTGAGAGGTGCATGGCACAAGGAGATACAGCTGCACCACATAAGTAGGGGGGGCAGTGACAGTGGTGGCGACACTGCACTTGTCGAATGGTCATATTTAACTCCGTATGAGCTCATTGTTTCCAGTCCGAAACTCTCATTCCTCTATTTCATTTGGTATGGAGACACCACAGAGTAGCAGGTAATGGCGTTGAAGTGACGAAGCTCATACATAAATCATGCGGATTTTGTTTCACACACATCCTTTTTACTACACCTGCAAATGATCTTGTACATAATTCCAGTCTCTGACATGAGGAGATGTGTCAGTGAGCTTTAGTTGGAAACTTGAAAACCATTTGAAATCTTTTTTGGGTACATGTCTAGCTTCTCATGCCTTGCAGCATAATCTGTAAACGAACAGACAAAATGTAGCTTTGTTTAAAGGAATATAGACACCTAAATTTTGGTTGCTTCTTTTATTGTTTTCAATGGTGCACAATAATTTACTATATACAGATCGCCATGTTATTTTTGCCTACAGCTTCTTTATAACTTATAATCGAATTTCACCTCGCCTGTTTCGGTTTAGATTTTAACAGCCGAGCGACTGCTTTTACATCCAGGGCACGTGACAGATGGAAAACTGTTATATTGTCACGAAGTGGTGACTGCAATCCGAGGTGCAGGACGACAGCGAAATTGGCGTCTAAACTAAACTCCTTTGCGCCCACAATGAACTGGATCACTCAGCGGCGGCGTAGCAACAATCGTGCTCTGCGGTCGTCAAACAGAATGCCCGCCGCTTCGTCCGTGCTGAATTTCAAGCTGAGAGCGAACTTTCGAGATAAAGCGTGCACAGTTATTAGAACATTCTGAAACAACGTAAAAATCAGCTCTGCATCGATGCGAATAATAGAGATAAATCTGGTCGTGTCTTGCATCGCAAACAAAGCGATAAAGCGACTTGCCGGTAGCTATGAAGAATGAACAAACCCTGCAAAGATTTTTCGCAATATAACCGCTGCTTCGCTGTTTTGATTCACTAAAACACTAAAGCCAGCCGCCTGCTTGAAAAACAGGAATTATAAGGAGTGAAGCAGAAATTATATCGCAATTTTTTTCCGTCACTAGACCTAGACTTGACATTGACATCATAGCCATCGCTGAACTGTTCACATCGAATTCTTAAGGGGAGAGAAAAAAATTAGGTTATAAACTATTAAGCGGTCGTTGGCAAATGTGGCATGAGGATCCGTGTATAGTAAAAGCTTGTTCATTATTAAAAACACTGAAACGTGCAACAAAATTTAGTGTCTACAGTCCTTTAAGAAACAATCGTCAGCTTGAAAGCCATGGCGGAAGAAAAATTTCCATTTTCTTACTCCATACATTAATCTGCGTTAGTGGACGCATTCACTGAGGGCATCCAGGATTATTTTCTGATCAGGCTAATAAAAAAGGTACACAGTTAGTAGTCTGTCCAAATATATAAAAAAATATTTAGGAGAAAATAGACTCTCTTTTTATCAGTCTAACCTTCTTGACAATAGCGCCCGAATTTCAATTCAACTCATATGGTATCTCTTTCAACACAAAGAGATGTGTTGCTGTTGCAGAAGAAAAGCTGTTGCTTCTTTCTTGACTACATTATCATCAAGCAATTGTAGCCTCTGCGGAGATTTTTTCACGTTACGGAAGAAAAAGTAGGCCTGAACCGCAGGCTTAGTGGCTGAGCTTCATATTCATGTTCGCAGATAGTGCAATTTTAAAGACTTGTGATTTAGGGCATTGCTGTGAAAGAGCAGCAAATTTTCCAATAACTTCCAGAATTTCGCATTGACTGCGCACACAATGCGTAGGTTTATTTATAAAGCATAGGTGTATGCTGTTATTTGCTTCTGTGGCGTAAACGTTAGTAAAAAAGACACCTTCCATTTTCTGGATTGCTGTTTGCATAGTATTTCCAGCTGACAATGCCTCTTGAATTTTCTTGGAGTTGGTGACCCTTTTTCTGTAGCGTGAACTCTTGTTTGGACTATGGATCATGGTGGTTCACTCATGTTCAATCTCCCATAAAATGCTAGATTGGACGTCTCCTGGATTTTTTTGTAAGGCCTGCTCAACCCAAAACTTTACTTGGTTGTAGAAAAGTGCATTATGGACGTTCAGGAGTGTTCCTTTCATAAATTTCATTTGTACTCTTTTCTTTGAGAACAATTTACTTGCAAATTAGGGGTTTTGTTTCCACCTAGTCCGCTCTTCACTGCACTTGCTGTCCCGTCACTTTAAATATTTTAATTATGCTGAGCCGCTAAGCTGTTTTCTATAGACTTGTCACAATGTGCACAAAAAGCTGTACTCTGTTATGCAGACGGAAGGTACTTCAGTAGATGCTTACTGACCACCCCTTGTATATGCAACAAGCGACGATCTGAAAGTGTTTTTTTAATAACTAAGTATTTGCACCTTGTAATTATTTATGTAATTTAGCTGCTTTCAGCTAGCGGTGTAAATTGCCTGGATTGGTTCTTTACGTTTTTATCATACCTGCCCATAAATACCCCTGTCACACGGGCACTGCCAAGGCCTATGGGAATCAGGTGCTTATTTCCAAAAGCGTAAGGAGTGCAGCTACATAGCAAAAATGTTTCACCTTTGCCGCTAAGGACCTTGGAGGGAAAGGCGCCCGTCCGAGACATTTGGAGGCGAAAGGTGCACCCTGAGAGAACCTGCGCTCGCAGTGCTGTCCAATATCAAAAAATAAAAGCAATGAAAAAAGATAGATGCTGCCAACAATGTTTGAAAACATTTAATAAACACGAATGGTGTCTCTGGATTTGTTTTTGTACGCGTGTATATTTTCTGTACCTAGCTTTCAAAACAGTAAAAGGATAAAAATGTTGCAGAAACACCAAGGGCCCCTGGTGGCCATGACAGTAGACAAAACCTGATGCTGTTGATGCGAGTAGCTGCTGCAGTTCTTTCACGGAAGCAATTAAAATATAAAGGTGCCTGAGCTCGGCGAACAAACTGAATTCCCCTCTTCAATTTTAAAACATCACTTCAGCCACCTAAAGCACAACAGCGGGTGCTAAGCCTCAACAACTGTTTCACCCTCGGGCTGCACCATGTAGCTGCATCGCTGTTCCTTTGAACTTTCAGTATTTTAGTGAAAAGAGGTGGCTTTGCTGGAAAGGCCTTCGAGGAATTCCGTGTGACAGGGGTGTAAGGTCAGTTTTCTGTATATCTGCGCAGGCCCTATATTTATCACAACTTTATTTAGCCTTTATTGTTCATTTCAACAAGACCACGCATTTACACATGCTCCTGCATTGTTCGCATCGGTTGGTTATTGGTTTCTTTCTAGTAGTGCGGGCTGATGTGAATTCAGTTTTTCAGCTCAAATTCGAGAAGTCCTTGGCAGGTTGCCCTTTTAACTCTCCCTACCTATTCCTACTCTCATTGCTGCAACTTTTTTAAATACTAAACAATATTTCCAATTCTTAACCCTTTATTTACCAACTCTTGGCTCTGCTGATTCCCATTGTCAATTCCCTCATTCCTACATGTCACAAACGCATGTTTAATTATACGTGCTCTTTTTTTCCAAAGCAATTTCACATGCTTGCTTTCCTGCTTCTTGTAATATTGCCACAGTCCCAATCAGTCCAGTGGCGCCATGCCGCGGCTGAACTGTTTTAGATGGGACTTGCCATGCCTTGCGCTCTCGAGGGGCTAGGGGTTTTCGTCTTCCTCGCACGCGCTCCCTGCTGTCTTGGACGCGTAGCACGTGTAATTAAACCTGGCTTTGAGTGCTTTGACCGTTTATCGGTGACATTTGGTGGAGGAGCCGGGTAACGATCCATGTACGCTGACCTCGAGGACACTCTTGACGTCAGTTCTCAACGCTTGGCTACAACACCAGTCCACAAGACGAGCCGTCGCCTGCGAGGCCTACCACCAGAGTTCGGCCCACTCGCGAGACCAGCAAGGGCCATGACGTCCGCTACGGCTAGCCAGACAAGTCAGCATTCCGGGAATGCCCCGCCGTTTACACCTCGGTCGCCCCCATCATTCCACGGTGAGAGGTTTGAGGACATCGAAGACTGGTTGGCCAGCTTTGACCGTGTGGCGGGCACCAACGAGTGGGACGGCGAGCGCAAATTGCGGAACGTGTACTTCGCACTACAAAACTCGGCCAAGACGTAGTATGAGAACCACGAAGCTTCCTCCACTAAGTGGGAGATCTTTCGCCGAGAACTCTTAGCCACGTTCAACCCCAGCGAACGAAAGGAGAAGGCTGAAATCGCCTTGCAATCGAGGTCGCAGCAGCCGAACGAGAGCGTCGCCATGTTCATCGAGGACATGACGCGACTCTTCAATCGCGCCGACCCTGCTATGCCCGAGGACAAGAAGGTACGCCACCTAATGCGCGACGTCAAAGAGCAATTGTTTGTCGGACTGGTACGTGACCCGCCAAGAACGGTGGCCAACTTTGACAAGGAGGTAACAAGCACGGAGCGTCCTCTGCATGAACGGGGCGCGCACTACGGCCGTTAGGCTAGTGTAGCAGCCGCTCACCACTGCACGCCCACGTCGTTACCCTCTGAGGAGCTTCGAGAGCTTGTGAGGAGTCTGGTGCGCGAACTCGAGAAAGTTCGCTTCGAAGCTCCACAGGCAAGCGTCGCTGCCATACCGGACGTGGTCCGAGATGAAGTCCGGCGGGCTGTTCAGTCGCCACCAGCTCCGCAGCCAGCGCCCTATGTGATGCGATACAGTCAAGAACTACAAAGTCGTCCTGGGCCAGTGAGTCATGCATTTTCTCCCGTCACTCCTGCGCCTTCACTGCGGTACCCAACTGCAGCTGTACCCGTCGTAAGACAGGAGCGACTGTCCACTATGAGCAAAGCGCGCGTTTGGCGTACGCAAAACAATAGGCCGCTCTGCTAACACTGCGGGGAGCGCGGCCACATCCTCCGCCACGGCCCCTACCACAGTATGGGCTTAAGGGGGTTTTCACCTGACGCACCTCGACCACGCTACGGAGAACGGCCGCGGGACATCGAGTATCTGTCCGATAACGTGCAGCCAACGACCTCGCGGCGACGCCAATCCCGTTCGCCATCCCCAAGGCGGTTTTCTTCGTCAAACCGCCCGTCTTTTTCTAGCCAGTTCAGAGGCGCGTCCCCACATCGGTAAAACTGAGTACGGCGTCCCCCGGGGGTAGGGCCGCCGCTATTGGATAGAGTCAAGAGCCTCCACCCGACGATTCGCGGCTACGATCCGACCGACGACGACCTCACCCGACGACCTCAACGACAACGACGTGCTGCGACCGACTGGTGTCTGCCGAAATCCCAGTAATCGCTGATAATCGTGATGTGACCGCACTTGTGGACTCCGTCGCTGACTTTTCTGTAATGAGCAGTAGGCTAGCTACGGCCCTCAGAGAGGTGCTGACCCCTTGGTCTGGACCCCAGATCCGCACCGCTGGCGACCATGTGGTTACGCCAATTGGCATCTGCACGTCACGAATCCAGATCCGCGGCGCTACTTTCCCTGGTTGCTTTGCTGTGCTACCGGAGTGCTCCAAAGACCTGATACTTGGTTTGGATTTCCTTCGGGAGTACGGTGCGGTCATCAACCTTCGGGAGCTGGTCGTGTCATTTTCCACTCAAGCCTCTGTTGACGGCGATCCTGAGCCACGCGGGACTAAGTTACGCGTCTTTAATGACCACGTATTAATCCCGTCAAGAGCTAGCATGTTTGTTACAGTTGATTGCGACATCACTGGTACTCGTGGCATCGCTGAAAAAAACATGTCGCTGCTCCTTGGTCGGCAAGTCTGTGTTGCTCGCGGAATTGTCGAGCTGAACAATGGCCGAACTGAGCTCTTGGTAACCAATTTTGGCTGTGAACCTCAGTGTTTGCCTGGCAGAACATTTATTGCGTATTTGGAAGAACTCGGCGAATTCGCGGGACAGCACGCTTTGTCCGAAGCCTCGGCATCAGTGGAGGCACCGACCACTCCCATAAAAACTGACGTGAACCCGAACCTCCCGTCTAATCAGAAACGCTGCCTCGAAAGCGTTATCCAGTCTCTCTGTGACTTCTTCGCCTCGACCTCTAAGGTTAGCCAGACACCGCTCACTGAGCACCGAAATATAGTCGACGCCAACCAGCGGACGTTATGTCAGCCGCGTTACCGGATCTCTTCAAAGGAGCGTGATGCCATTCGCAGCCAAGTTCAAGAAACGATCCAGGACGACGTGATACAGCCCGTGATACAGCGTCGCCTGTTGTTCTAGTAGGAAAGAAAGATGGAACCCTACGGTTCTGCGTTGATTACCGACGTTTAAACAAAGTCACAAAAAAGATGTTTATCCTCTGCCGCGTATTGATGACTCCCTCGATAGGCTGCGCCCCGCCAAGTACTTCTCATCGCTAGAATAATGTAGCGGCTATTGGCAAATCGAGGTTCACGAACGCGACCGGGAGAAGACCGCCTTTATTACACCGGACGGTCTGTACGAATTCCGGGTGCTCCCTTTCGGCCTGTGCTCGGCTCCTGCAACCTTCCAGCGGATGATGGATACCGTTCTTGCCGATCTGAAATGGCAGTCCTGTCTCGTGTACTTGGATGACGTTGTCATCTTTTCTGATACGTTTGAAGAGCACCTGAGACGCCTGCGCGCTGTGTTCGAAGCAATTCGGTCGGCCGGCCTTTCCCTGAAGCCCGACAAGTTCCACTTCGCTTTCGAAGAGTTGAAGTTTTTGGGCCACATCGTGAGTGCTAAAGGGGTTAGCCCTGACCCAGATAAGACAGCCGCCGTGGCTGCTTTTCCTGTTCCCACCGATAATTGAAGCGTGCGCCGCTTTCTGGGTCTCTGCGCCTTTTATCGGCGTTTTGTGCAGAACTTCTCCCAGATGGCTGAGCCCCTCACCCGACTCACGAAAGATTCCGAACCGTTCTTCTGGGGCCTGAAACAACCGAAGGCTTTTGAAGACCTCCGAACTCGTCTCCAAAGTACGCCCATCCTTGGGCACTTCGACGAGTCAGTCGCCACTGAACTGCACACAGACGCCAGCAACATCGGCTTCGGTGCGGTCCTTGTGCAGTGGCAGGATGGTCTCGAACGCGTAATCGCGTACGCGAGCCGCACCTTGTCACGAACTGAGGCAAACTATTCCACCAGCAAAAAAGAATGTCTGGCCGTTGTGTGGGCAGTTACCAAATTTCTCCCGTACTTATATGGCCGTCCTTTCAGGGTCGTCAGTGACCACCGCTCACTGTGTTGGCTGGCGAACCTCAAATATCCCTCGGGACGGCTTGCACGCTGGAGCCTTCGCCTTCAAGAGTTCGATTTCACCATCGTTTATAAGTCCGGTAGGAAGCAGAGTGACGCCGACTGTCTGTTTCGTGCTCCTATCGAGGACAACCCAGCTGATGCCGACGACGATTCTATTTTTCTCAGCGCCATCTCCACGTCCGTCCTCACTTAACTACGGCCTCTCATTGAGTATCTTGAAGGAAGCGCTGCGTCACCCCCGCGAATCTTCTCACGTGGACTGTCGTCATTCTGTTTGCGCGATGGCGTTCTGTACAAAAAAACTACAACCCGAAGGAAGCTGCCTATCTGCTCGTCGTACCTGCGGCCTTGCGTGACGAAGTTCTGCAGGCGTGCCATGATGACCTATATTCTGGTCACATGGGTTTTTCTCGCACTTTGCCGCGGATACGTCAAACGTACTACTGGCCCAGGGGTGCTTCAATTGTCCAGCGTAACGTCAGAACTTGCCGTGAGTGCCAACGTCGCAAGACGCCGCCGACTAAGCCAGCCGGACTACTGCAGCCTATTAATCCGCCACAAGTCCCCTTCCACCAAGTCGGCATGGGCTTACTGGGCCAATTTCCGGAGTCCTCGCTGGGTAACCGCTGCATTGTGGTCGCCACCGACTACCTCAGCCGGTAATGTGAAACTAAAGCTATCCCTCGTGGTACCGCTGACCAAATTGCGAACTTTTTCGTTCAAAATATTGTGCTTCGTCACGGTGCACCCGCCATCATTTTAACTGACAGATGAACGGCCTTCACCTCAGCCCTTACGCAGGAGGTTATGCGCCTGAGCGGCACCAGTCACCGCAAGAAAACCGCTTACCACCCTCAAACGAACCCTCACCGAACGGCTCAACAAGACGATCGCCGACATGATTTCCATGTATGTTGACGCAGGCCACCGCAACTGGGACGCCATACTCCCTTACGTCACATTTGCCTATAACACTGCTCTGCAAGAAACGACATGCTTCACTCCATTTCGTTTGGTGCATGGTCGCGAAGCGACAACCATGCTGAATGCCATGTTGCTCCCGACTAGTAGTACCTCATCTGTTATGGGTGCTGCCCAATTCGTTCGTCACGCCGAGGCCGCCCGCCAACTCGCCCGACAGCGCATCCGGCACCAGCAAGCCCTCGACGCTCGCCGCTTTAACCTCCGCCACCGAGCTGTTAGTTACCAGCCCGGCGAACAAGTCTGGGTTTGGAGCCCAATACGCATGCGTGGGCGCTCCGAAAAGCTTCTACGCCGATATTTTGGTCCCTACGAGGTACTCCGCCAAGTCAGTGAGGTGAACTATGAAGTTCTTCCCTAGGGCACAGTTCGCTCCTCTAGACGGCCAGCCCCCGAAGTCGTCTATGTCGCACGGATGAAGCCGTACCACGCCCGCTAGCACTTCAGGCCTGTCCACACCAGCCGCCGGACACATGCGCCGTCCCTTGTCTTCGTGCTTCTCATTGTTGCGGCACCGAGGCGTTGCCCTTCAGAGAAGGGGAGTAATGCCACAGTCCCAATCAGTCCAGTGGCGCCATGCCGCGGCCGAACTGTTTTAGATGGGACTTGCCATGCCTTGCGCTCTCGAGGAGCTAGGGGTTTTCGTCTTCCTCGCCCGAGCTCCCTGCTGTCTTGGACGCGTAGCACGTCTAAATAAACCTGGCTTTGAGTGCTTTGACCGTTTATCGGTGACAATATCGACATGCAGATATAATGGTATTAATAAGGCAGGCTCTCCATATGAATGTTTGCATAAATATCAGCGCTATGCTATGCAGCGACCTTCACACTAAAGCGATGCATAAGCTGGGCAGGAGAGGGGGGTGAGGCACAAGCTAGTTGCTGCTGTGGATGCTGCTGGTCCTAATGACACCGCTGTTTACATATGGGTGATATTCACTGGCATGCAACCACAGTGCTGAAGTATGAAATCACTGCCTGCCATTTTTTCAGTGCACATAGCAGAGAACTTCTGCTCCGCAAGCATGCATTCTTCATTTGTTGCATTCAAATTACCGCTTGGAATCCATGATCACTGGAGATTTGGCCGGTAGTTGCTGTACCCGACAGCCGCCAGAAACTATGTCAAAAATGAGTTCCACTTCGGATAGGCAGCTGCACTGGTCAGCGGTGCTCTAGCGGAGGTTAAGAAACAGACCCATCAGCGTAGTAGGCTGAGTTCTAGAATTGAAGTTGTAGTGAGCGCAGTACCTCTGTGAAACTAGAGAGCTGGACTTCCGAAGCCTTATTATCACCCCACTGTAGGATTTGTTTTTTTACACAAAGGTGATCATAGATTGTTATAGTTGCTGTCCATAGGAAGGCACAAAACTGAGCAAAGTGTTCTTTTTGCACTGAGCCCCGTTAGTATGCGGCAGCTGACGCTTGATAGTCCGGCTGTGCTTTATACATGTTGTCTGTTTTTTATGTTGGCTTCTGTCAGAACAGCGAATTGTGCAGATATCAGTGGCCGAGCTTAAGTAAGGAGGTTGCTTTGCCACATGGTGATCTTCCATTATTGCCCTGATGCGAGCACAGATTTCCGATCATCCATGATGAAGAAAATAACGCTGCCTGGGTGACCACGGCTTCACCAAAAAACGAAGCGCATGCCCCAAGAACTTATCTCCAGGTCCGACACAGAATGACGTCACTTGTCACTTTATATAACCTTTAAGGAAGCTTTGATAGCCATAAGGCACTTATTCTGGATGTGCCGTGTCCAGGAAGTCTGCATTTATTCCTGAGGTTGAAATATAAAAAAGCACCCTATATAGGTCACAAGTAGTAGATCTGGGAATTGAGAGTTCTTAGCTGACAAATTATCCACAGTTATGCAACGCACACTGCCAACTCTCGAAAGCCGTCTGACCGGGTCTTCATCCCTGTGAATGCGCCTGAACTACTTGTGGCTCTCCAGTTTAATAGAAGCATATATATCACTGACCGCTGTGGGAGCTTTGACTCTGGAATAGAGACGAACCGTTTCTCGACCTCGCCTGTAGCAGTGCTAAGCTGCTCAAGTGCCCACTGTAAATAATAATTGTATATGGTGCATTTTCATGCCGCTGTAGCACATGGAGACTACCTGTGACTAAGTCTTTATTACGCGCGGATTCCAAGCTGCAACGCGATGCTGACATGTGGCCCATAAAACATCTCATTTCTGCATACCTTAGCATATGTACTTTCAAGCTTCTCATTATTGAATGAGAGTTGAAAGAGCCATCACTGAAATTGCCACTTGTTCCATGGTGCCCAGTATGCATGGCCATCTTGTGGCAGTTATTGTGAATCTGGTACCTGGTTTCGGATTCACAAAGGCACAAAATGCAATACAAATTTAGGTCATTGAATGAATGGTGAGAACAACCCCACTTCCCCATGCAAGCACTCTTCATCAGTGCGAGAACACTTCAGTGACTATGCAACATGCATTGTTCGCTTATGTGGTTCAGCAAATATCTGTAGGCTTATTAGATCACAACAGCATAACATTTTCCTCTAATATGTGCAGTAGAATTTAATACCTGGATGCATAATATAACAATATTACTGATGCACTATTTCACATAGTTGTGAATTTACTAAGAACATTATTGACATTTATTTAGTTTTTTGCTTTGACACAGTTACTTTATGTGCCTTACCAGCTGTTGTTTGCCACATTATGTTATGGCATCTTTCATTTTACCACAATCAGTTATTTTGCTGGTAGTTCGTTCAGAAGCATCATTAAGTGCACACCGCAATCAGAGACTCAAGTAAAGACGAATGAAGCATTGCAGCTTGCTAAAGCCATAAGGACTGTATTCTCATGGTTTTGTGTTTTTGGCAATGCTGTATGGTTGAGCATTAGAGCTGCATGCTTAAATCAGGATTCATTCCACTGCACTGGGTGACTACTGACCGGACGGCCTGGGTGTGATACAAGCAGTGGCAGCCGTGTTTCAATATTATGTACTGCGGGATGTAATTGCTTGTTAAAGAACCACAGGAGGTCGAAGTAATCAAGAGCCCTTCTCCACTACGGCTTCCCTTATTGCCTGTGTTGCTACAGGACTTTAAACCGAGCCTTGTTGGGGTTTGAGCAAAGTGGGTAGAGGCAATAATGTGATTGGCATTTCATATTTATGTTCCAGATGCACAGCTCCAGGTGCCCACATTTAATGGTAGGTACATTTAATGCTATGACGTTATTTTACATTTCGTATTTTGTTCATTATCTTTAGTCAACTTTGGAGGTGAAGGCTTAAGGGGGCCGTAATAAGGTCACTTTTTATATTGCAGCTTTGTAATTCAGTAACTAATGCAAAAGCCTAATATTCAAATTTCTAAATGTTAGCGCCTTGTAGGCACTCTATATTCCATAAAGGAGATCGAAATTAAGACCGGGGAAACGCCTCTCACCGGCAGCAACCGCAATATTGAATACTTTTGGGACATAATATCGGCACACACGGACCAACATCGCCTGCCATCATCGCTGCAATGCGCAGCAAGGTCTCTTGTCACCTGTACTTTTGCCGCAATCGATGTAGCGGTCATCCCTCATATATGAGCGACAGTTGAGGGAAAAGTGATAACAGTATAATGTAGTTTTTCTTCGGTATACGTAGGGTCAATCACACTACGCCGATGCGGCGCCGATCGACAGTCGGCGTACTGGTTGGTATACTCGATCGTCTGTCATGCTATACTGTCAACGTTGCCAGCACGACCAATGACCATGTATCGTAGTAGTTTAAAGAATGGGGTTTGTGGAAACCAGAAGAGAGCGGTGCTAGATGGTATGACATTCCTTGAACTTAAACATCTAAAACCTTATTGGACCGCATTCTAGCCACGGTGACATACACGACGTGTTTACACCAGCGAAGATGTGCTTTCAATCAGCGTCCGTACACAAAACTGAGCTGAGAGGCAAGTGCCATGGCCAAAACACCGCGCGACAGTTAAGCTGGTTGCTCTCCGCTCATGCTTGCGCTTGTGCAGCCGAGTGCAAGCATCATGCCCGGTGAGGCAACGGTCTGAAAACTTGCGCTTGGGTCTACCTTATGCGCATCAAAAAAAGCGAAACGGCCGGCTGCGTTTCATAACTTCAAACTTTGATAGTAATAAGCGGTGAACTTTTCCACATTCTTAAATTTCTGTCTGTGGCGGACACTCGGCACCTTTTGTTACTAGGCCTAGCGAGTCCGCAGGATTCGTGTGTACAAATTCTCTGATTGCGGAAAGTGAACTGATAAGCTTTAGTGCATGCAAATAGTCATCGAGTGTAGCTTTGTATAAATTTGCCTTTATTTTGTAGTCTGTAAAAATGGTTGATCTAATAAACTCTGAATTGAAAAAAGCCACGACTCCTTAGAGCGCAGGGAGTGCGTACAGTAAGGAAGAAGTGTCGATGTGAACTGGTCTGCAGAGCATATGCTGAGGGCAGTCGACCTCAACTGTGGACAATAAATTTGTCTCTTTTAATTAATGCGACTTGCCTCTAAATGTATTAAATAAATCTTTAAAATCAAATATTTGTGGCATTGAAAGCCGCAGATACAATTAGCGGGAAGCGCCGGTCCTACGCGAAGCATTTCTCAAGCAGGTGACACCATCATTGTCTCCTAATGCAATAATATCATAGTGTGTAAACAAGCAAAACCACAATTTATGGGCAAGAGCATGTAATATTTAAGATATGAAGAGCCCGCCTTGCGTTTTATGCCGAGCAAACGAGCAGTACTGTTTTAGCACGGCAATGTAAACAACCTCAGCACGGAACAGCATCTTTTGTAATCATCGCATTCCTAGGGGACTTTGCATGCACGCAGTCAATGCTAAATGATGTATTTTTCATATTAAATCACTCATTTGAACGGTGGCGACAATTCATCGGTGCAGGCAGTGAAACATTCGAGTCGCGTTAGCTTTGCCAGCAGCTTGGTTCTGCAAAAGGGTTCCAAGAGTTGAAATGAATGTATGTTCGACTGACACATGCATGCAGCAGGGAATCTGTCACATTTGGCACTTTTCTCTGCTCCTTTAGCCGCAAGCCTACAGTAGTGCCACCTTTTTGTAACTTGTTTAATTATCAAGCCAACAAATAGCTGTCAAGAATTTAGTAGCCAGCGACAGAATCCCACCACTATGCCCTTCACGGCGTACATTGGCGAAGGCATGCACGGCACGTGCCGCTTTTCACATATGGAAGCACTTGACTGCTCAAAAGAGACAACACTCAAAACATGCGATCAACTGCCTTCCGATGGCAAATAGTAAAGCAGGGGCCCATATTTCGGCTTTTTCAACAATCGGATAGCTTGCGCAACGAGCAAGTCCGCTTTCTCAAGCACCACTAAGCTCGCCTACTGTCTTTGTGAAAGAAAACACGGGAAATGCATTTTATTTCATTCAGCTAAAACACTTTTCGCGTTACCACCGTCCTCGGTGTGCATGCAAGCATGCAGTCAACAGCACTCAGCAGACGACACGGAGGAGTTATGCTCTCGTGATGTCAGCGATCATTGGTTTTCAGACCAGCAATCACTTAGCAATACAGTTAGAACTCGATCTAAAGAATACCCGATTTATGAACAAATTTTGATTCCCCGGCATGTACTTGATGGGTTCATTGTTCTCGTGAACCCGAAGTAACGAAACAATCAATCAGTAAACCCGATTTAACAAAGTTTTCCCGGAAGAAATGAGTAAAAAAAAGAGTAATTTCTGTCTTATTTTGCCCAAAATGTCTTGCAGCTTGGTATCAGCGCGCCAGCAGTAACCTCTAGGTGCCCAAGTAATGGCCCTGGTTTTGCTTTAACAGCGCAGTAAGCTTCTCCCCTGCATGGAGCAACGGACTCAATAATCGGCGGGATTTTACACCTTGTATTTCAATCTATTTTACGAGATGTCGCTTTCATTCACAAGCGAATCGGCTGCCTTGGAAGACTTTCCATAGGCGCAGGGGGGGGGGGGGGGGGTTATCTAGAAAAATGATGCGGTAGCGTTCCAATGCCGCTGCGTCACAATTTTAGATATCGAAGGGCGCAAGGGTGCTTTTCTTTTTTTTGCATATTTCTCACTTTATGGAAATATTTCGTTAAATCTAGTTCTAACTGTGAAAACAAAATATTCGTTTTTAAAATATCTAGCACACAGAATCAACTGAAGCGTCTCAGAATTGTAATTTAAGGTGTTGGGAATTAAATGCAAATTGCAGGGTATACAAGAAAATAGGCTGTCATGGCCCCCTTCAAGTTAATCAACCATAATATAAGAAAAAGCACTTTGTACAGCAGACATAGTGGAAGCAAAAAATGATATCTGAACAAAACAGCTAACAAATAGTTACTAAAATAATGTCTTCTTGGCTTAAAAGTGAGTTACCTATGCCAGTATAAAGACTCCCTTGTTAGTATTTTCATTTAGCTGCCAGTGCTGTAGTTCCTTTGTTAACATTTAATTTCTTGCTAATAGCACATCATACTGGAATGAGCCAAGAATAATGTGTTAAACTCAAAAGCAACAAGGTAATTTCAGAATATCTGGCGTTTATTTGTAAATGTTGACTCCACACGACAGTGGTTTTAGTCACGCAGCTAACCATGGCAGCTTTATTTTGTTGCGAGAATCAGTGTTCACTCTACATTATGAATTATGTGCCATCCTGCCTAATACGACTAGTGGGATATTGTATATAGTGGTTCTAATCTCCAACTAAAAGGCATCTGAATGTTCCATTATATGCAAGTTATTCATTTCCCCTTGTTTAGTATGCCGCAGTTCTAATAGCAAAATGAAGAATAGCATTTTATTTAAAGATGCGGAGAAAGTAGCGACGAAATATTATGCTGCAATCGGAGGATGCCACAGCAGGCATTAACTACCAGGAAAACAGTAGCGTACAATTAAACTGCATGTATATGTGTTTGTGCACCAGCTGTTTATGTGGTTAAGCTTACCAAATTTTCTCCACGTATCAAATGATGTATTGAAGTATGGTGCAGTGCAGCAGCGTTATCTGCTAGTCCCATTCGTGAAAGCTGCAGGCATGCGGAAGTTTGCGACGATGTGACCCTGGACGAGGATGATCATTGCAGCGCGCCAGAAATGAGGCCGCGAGAATCAACGACTTTCCAGCAGCAACTTACAGGTGCAGTTACCAATGAAGAAGATCTATAGTTTTGGTATTTTTTAATACCAACGACTTTGTGCTCTGCTAAGCAGTGTATAGCATGCTTGGTGACAACTAGGTCACCTGCTTACATATCTGTTTTTCTATCATAGTTACTTTTTTATGCAGTAACAGCGACGCTTGTAGCTCTCCAATCGTCTGGGTGGTGCATTGCGTGCCTGTATACCTGTTGACACTAAGCCGACATTTACCGACACAAGGAACGTATAGGGGATATTTTTTGTTAGTCATTGTGATATAATATAATGTAATGATTGCAATTATTGATTAGAAAGTAAAAGAAAACAACATAATGCAGTCAGATGGTTGTCAACTTATGAGTTCAGAATTTCATGTTCGGTGCTCTACCAACTTAGGTATGGTGCCAACAGTTCAATCTTCTTTCGCAAGTATTTGCGGCCTGTAACTTATTCTTGAGATTTTTACCAGCGCCGCCCTTGTCCATAGCGCTGGATGTAGTATATCCGGTATAACAGCTAATGAAATGTGATACAATAAAAATGTGGGATTTGTGCGATCACCCTCTTAAGGTACCTATACCTATGGGACCAAGTGTGCCAGAAAATTCGGGGAACATTAAATCTCTGCTTTTAAGGGTACAACAGACAACGTTAACGGCTCCTGTCTGCGGCTCTCCTTGCGGATAATTGTGAACATACACTGTGTTCGCTGATTGTTTAATCACTAATTAATGTCTTAATTTTTGCCACTATTATCTCACACATACTCATTCACATACAGTAGTAGGCTGCGCTATCATAAGGAATACCGCCTTACATAGATACTTATAAAGCCTGGTTTTAACCAAGCGACACCAAAAAGCCTGTGTGGACTAGGAGTACAGTGCTTTACTTTATATGGAAAGATCCCAATGGGGTTTCATTTACATCTCATTCTCCCATATCGAAGTTTACCTTGATAAGCCTGAGTTGGCAGCTCTTACCATGTCATGTTGTATCGTGAGGACACACAAGCTGGCGCCCAATCTGTCTCGGCCATGTCACATATACACGACCACCTGCCATAGCCATGGCCATAATTTTTCTTTGTCAACGCTGACGACACCGGATTTTCTGGACAATGAAGTGTCTAACAATTTCGCGTTAGTAAAGGCCCCATTTTATAATAAACGGCCTCGATTCCAGCAGCCTTGCTGCCATGGGTAGTGCAAGAGTGTTATCGCACAACTTCCACTCTCCCGTCGAATCATGTTCCGTGTGACACTCGCTACTGAACATACTATGTCGTTCACTATGCAAAAGGGTGGTGCTAGTGAACATCTCAAGGATAGGTTACATGCAGCAAATACCTACGCAAGAAGATTGAACAGCTGTCGTCTTAGCGGAGTTGATAGAGCACCGAATATGATATCCGGCGCTCATAGGTTTGCATCCTACTCTCTTTCTAATCAATTATCGTCATTATTACATTATTATCATATATTTGTCAACATAAAAAAATTCCTTATGCTTTCATTGTTGTCAATGGCTGTAGGCCCCATTCATAATTGCAAGATACTGCTGTCTGAGAATATCGCGATGTTTCACTGCCAGTTTCGATGAACCAGAAATTCATAATTTCTTACCGAAGAGGTCCGAATAGAGTCAAATCTCGTCATAACTAAGCCTAATTTTGGCCTAAAATTTGTTATACCCAACAATCGTTCTAAAAATACAGAAGGAAGTTCCTGCAAAAAAGTCTTCAAATAACCTCAAGCAAAGGGTGCTCGAAGGTGGACAACAGAAAGGTGTAATAACGCACAATTGTAGCTTTCAAAGCTTGGTATAAGCATGCGAAATATCGCTCTTTGTTTTGTGTTAGAGAGCAGAAATGAACACTAGAATGGGGATGCTGGCTCCGCCCAGATTTATTTAGCAATCAATGCACTCTTTGCTTGGTAGCGCTGAACAGTATTTGAGAGGACAAAATTCTTCACGAAATCAATTAAATGTAGAGCTTTCTCCACATCAGGCCAGAGGTACTTTCTGTAAGTAGCCCTTCAATTTCCTTGCAGTGTCGGTAGCCTCTGCGCATTTTAGAGCTCACTCTTCATTTTGCGGTTCACTGTCATCATCCCTATTTGCATCGTCTGCAAGAATGGGCTCGTCAGCAATTTCTTCGTCGGTCAGTTAAGGTGCTACTACCAAGTTGTCATGAGACGAGACTAAGTCGTCAAACGTATCATTCAGAAACGCCAGTCGACATGATGACAAGGAGATCATTCTTACCTGCTTTGGAATGGATATCAACGGATGTCTTCAATCTTCTCGCTTGTGTTCACAATTGTCGACTGAGTGCTAGATGCAACACTGAAGTCCTCACTAATGTCCACTTTTGCGTTCGCTGTGGACTACCAAAAAATCTTGACTCAAATTAAACTAATTTGTGCTTCTGCATTGCCATTTTGCGCAACGGAGTTGCTTGAGTCATGGAGTGCAGCCCACTTGAGCGCAGGTCTGCAAATGTGGCAGGGGCATGCGGCATGATGAGGGATGGTTCGATCCCGTGCCGGTCATGTGTCTGTCAGCTTAATGCTAGTTCGTACTGCTCCTATATGGTGCATCATGTGAACGCACGGTCGATTCATTCACTACTAGTTTGGACTATTCAAATGTCAAAATATTGCATTTCTTGAAATTTTTACGGCTCCTGGTGCATTTTGAGCCATGCGAATACCAACGACTGCTTCATTATAACCAATTGAGTGTCAGATTTTGCACCCTTCATTTTATTATACCGGTAGAACTCTTACTGAAATAAAGCATGAACCAACAAAACTTTCCTTTTACTTTGTTATAACCGATGCCCTCTATCTATGTTCGTTATAACGAGGATAAATATAGTGAAAGTGCGAATAGAACTGCAAATGCTGTCTGAAATTTAGTCAAAATTTCGAATATGAATTTTCCAACCTCTAATATTTGTTGCTTCAGTCTTGCTTGCTTGCCTACAATAACAGTGGCAGTAATGTTATATGCTGAATATATGAATTAATTTGACAATATATCACTGAACTGATTTTTCAGATCGACGAGATATTGACACCCCACACTCGCATTGTCAGTAGGCCACATTCAATTATGTATAGTGCTGTTTCATTTCCAGACAACTTTCAAGATTGTCATGACTGCTGTGAATGGCAGTGTGAGATAGCCGGTCGTTTCCTATGACATCACCCTTAGCCGCGGCATTGTAGTTCCAGAGAAGTTTCAAAAACTGTGGATATGGGTGCGATTTGTCAGTCTTCGAAGTTCTAAAATTATGGTTCTTAAAAACAACTGATTGGTAGATCCGCTCCAAGGTCCCGGAGTATGGGGCTGTAACATGTAACGCTGTCATCACAGTGACCACACTAACTGCAGTCCAGGCCTCTTATTATTTCTGATTTTATGCGACAGTGCTATTGATTTTTTTTCACAAAACTGCAGTGGCATTGACCGGGGTTTGAAAGGCCTAATGAAAGAGATAAATAAAAAATTCAGGAAGAGCTCCGGAATGTTCAGATACACCAAATTTCGAGGAGAGGTGGTGGTGGGAATTGAACCCTGTGCGTCAAGCACCCTACCCACAGGCCACGAAGCTTTCTCTTTTTCTCTATTGCCTGTTTTGAGAGTTTACTCCAGGTCACAAAAAAAATATGTTTTGCAGTGAGCTCTCAAAATCAGAGGTAGACATGCGTTTCGCTCAAACCAGAAACTTCGAACCTTTTCAGAATGCCGAGCTGTTCTACCAAGCTGAGAATTTTGATGGGTTCAAGCCGAATAAAGGTAGACCTAATGAATGCGTGATGCGAATGGGACGCAGTATTGCCGTCGTGTTCAAATGTTTTCCCGTAAAGCACTAGAGATCTTGTACTTTGCAGTGCAGCAACTAGTGCGTTCAACTCGGGGATACTGATAATTTTCGAATGGCACCGAAGATTAAAAAAATTTATTTCTGTGCTGTGCAATCTATCTTCGGTGTAAAATAAATTGTGATACATTAGGCATACCAAAGGACTGAGAGGGATATGTGCATTTTTTCTCTAATCATGGATTTTGAACATTTCAGGCTTCAACGGTCGGATTGTGCAGCTCCAGATGGAGATCAGGCCTGACATGAAAAAGCTCGAAGGGAATCACGTAGCTGCTCTGCAGCTCTGTAGCTGCTCTGTAGCTGCTCTGCAGCTACGTCTTGGAGAAGAGCTGGTCCCATTGAGTTCCATGGCAGATGTTGAGGAGCCCGATGAAAGCCTTGGAGACCCCGAAAGAAGGGCTCTTCTGGTAAGCCAGGCTTTTCAGTCATTGTTGTAAGAAAAGTTTTCCTCAATGCAAGTTTTATAATCTGATTCGTAAACACGCAAATTCTGCAATCAGCATTCTATCTGTCAGCACTATTTTCACTGGCTATTCAAAAATATGTGGTTACTTGGTGCTTGAGTTCACTCTGTGAAAAGATGAGCTCAGAATCACCTTCAGTACAGCTTTGAGCCAAACTAAAGTGGCTATGGCTTATTTTGTGCAACAGCATGGGTGCAGCATTCTAGAACGCTGCAGTAGAAAATATGTAGCTTTTCCTGTGAGCCTCCTGAAGTGGCTGCCATAACACGGTGCTAGCGTAGACAGCAAAGTCCCTGCCGTGAAAGACTCGACAAAGAAAGATGCAGTGCCCTCCCCCCCCCCCCCCCCGAATCCCTAGTTATCACGAATAAAAGTTCCGGATTTTTCTTATCGCCAGGTTGGCAGTTATGCAGTATGTTTCCACTTAAGTTTATAGCCGGTCCAAGTAACAAAATTTTAAAGTACCTGCCTAGAAAATTGAACTTTTCCGGGAACTTGCAGGCATGAAGATATGGAGTGCAAGACAACTGCATTTGTTTTGCTCTCACAGATTGGCATTTTTTGGAAGTTGTAGCATGGTCTTCATCTTTACCTCTACCATTTTTTACCTTTGTCAGTCTTGATCAATGTGTTGCAGTTTGCTCGCATGAAATTTACTGAAATCATTCTTGGGTTTCTGGTACAGTTAAGGAATATTCGAAGAGGGGAGGTGGGGTTTAATGCGGCATGATTTCTCACATCACACTGAAAAGCTACCGCTCATGGCTGGAGCATGTTCCAATCAGCTTGGCACCAGCGCATTCTTCTAAGCAATGCAGTGAGGACAGGTGTGTCGAAGCATTTATTTGGTTGCACATGCGTTTATTTAATCATTTGCATGAAACAGTAATTGATTCGGAAAAATGGGTGTCAACTGTTTCTGGGTGCTAAGCATAGATAAAGGTCTTTTTTGCTATGCTTGTATACAAAAAATATGACAAATTATAAAATGCTCACTCATTATTTTTTTGTGTTCAATATCGTATTATAATTTGTGGTGTAATGGATTTCACATCGAGCGGCTTGCCTTGATCGGAGGTGACACAGCGGACGAGGCTACACACCTCAACTTGAAAAATTTCGTAAAGATGCCACTCGCCTTGCAGTTTACGCTGGAAGGTGGAAAACATAGGCGACCTTTTAGGCAGCTTCGCCTATATAGTGCTGTTGTTGGCGAGTTTTTGCATGCCATGTTTGTTTGCCCTTGTTTGCACTTTGTGATGCTTCTGCACCCTCCAATTCTGTTTAAGCATTGTGTTAAACGGGTTGCATGATTCACTGTGGCTTTGATTTTATGTTCATAGCTTTAAATGCGATTGTTTTGAGAAGACACGGTGCCTACAGATACAGCCTTTTTCATTTTATTGATGCTCCGATTTAACTTTTACCAAGCATTTAACCTGCAGAATAATCTGCTTGAAGAGATGATTGATACTTCTTTTAGGGCCACTGTAGTTGCTTTAGTGGGCAAAAAAGTAAACGAACTCTAATTTGAAATTTGATTTTTCTCTGAACTATTATTTTGGTTCTGTCAACTTGCAGTGCAATAAAGGGATCCTTAATTAAATTATTACTGAGTTTTAATCTTCAGTCTGTTTTGCTTGAGAGTTGCTGTAAAACACTAAATCCAAATTATCACAGCTTAATGATCTGTTGAATTTACAAGTTTTTTCGTTATCAGTAAATCATCAGGAAATGATTGTCATGTGAACAAAATCAAGCTATAAACTGCGGCATTCTTGTTCGAGCCTAAACAGGGCACTGAAAGGGGGCGGAATGAGAGTAAGCAAAGCTGATGAAACTGTTAGATATTGAATTGCCTATTAGCCTCCTGCAAAAATTTGTATTATAGCGAATGTAAAGTAGACATTTTGACAATAAAACAGCCCCATGTTTTACCTTTAACACGTACACCAGCCGCCACAGCTATAGACAGAGGAGGGAATACAAAGGGGGAGGCGCTGCATTCACTTTCCGGGCCGGGCAAGCACCCGTCCATTTTCTCTGCATTGCTCGTGAACCAGTGATGGCACTCTGCATCATGACGTCATTTGCGCTAGCCAATGCAATGCGCGCGATCTCGGGCGAATGCCTGGTGATGTGGGTTGTGGCACAAGAGCGGAATTTTCGAAAATATTCTGTAGATTACCAGCTTGCTCGCGATGACTTGTAAGTGGTAAACACGCTCAGTGGCATTTTCACTACATAGTGCATAAATTTGATTGCCACTTTCTGAGCCCCCCTTTTGCGAACCTTTAGCTTAAATCTGTGCTCTTCAATGTCCACTGTTACTCACATCTACGCCACCTTCGATCCCAAGCGGGCACCCTTAAGTTGGAGGCCAAAAAGTAAATTGGCAAAATAACGGCAAAATGCAAACAGCGGTTGAGAGAGTTGCACACAAGAATTTTGACACTGACAGTTGTTAGCTAATATTATCTAGCGTTTGCCCAGCCCCCTTCTAGCTGGGCCAGTTTTGGGATCAGGCCCTGTATTGCTACAGCCGCCTCTCTTTGTTGACTTTGAAAGTTTTTGTAACGTTTCAGTTGTTTGCTTCTTCCTTTTCTGGTCGAGGTAGGCCTTTCAGACGTCATGCGTGACAAACAAAGGTTCCTCTTAGCGCGATGACAATAATGAACCTGATTAGGAGTAACCCATTGGGCGAAGCAGTCTAGATTGAGGTAATCTGTGGCAGGCCACATTATCAATGAACACTCTTGGAGGTAGTGTAACAGTAGCTCCTAGAAACTTTCCGCGCTATGCGATGGTGTAACGGGACCAATTGTGCAGCGGCCCTCAACTTTCTCGCCTAATGTCGATATAAAAGGCGCCCCTTTCTATATTTAGTTCCACCACGGAATCCTGGCAATGTACGAATCGGCTGCTAACTACTTATGCATCAGAGAAAACGTTCTACACTCACTGATCACCTGTGCACTGCCACAGTATGGCATTGGTTCTGTGGAAACTGCTAATAGCAAAGTACTTATTACATTGTCTAGTTCCAAGACGTCGTATGGGTAAATATTCTTGTGGATGCATTATGAGCAGCCGCTGGAGAATCTAGAAGAGCACACTCATTGAGCCTCAACTTTTATTAATAATCACTCTAGTATATAATCCTTCATTAATTTGACATGGAAAAGCAGACCAATTAAGTACATTATTTTTTTTCTGTTAACAGTAAAAAGTTTGCGGGACTCTTTGGTATGTTGACGCCTGTCAGATGAAAACATACATTGAATGTAGATAATATCGAATTAAAATTTAATGTTTTTACGCCTCTTGATTCACCTTTTTGATGTTTGCAATGAAAAGATTACATGTACACCATCTTGAAGTTGAAGTGTAACATAGCATGTTGAATATGTGCTAAAAAATTGGTTTGTGCTGCTTTTAACTGTGTAATTAGTGAGCAGCAGTTGTATCTCTAATTTTGTTTGTGGCGATTTTTTTCTTGCAAAAGCTGTTTTCAGTGGGATTGAATTTATATGGGATTAGCATGAATTATTTTATTCAAACAGCCTAACAGTAGGTTTCTCTAGGTAAAGTAATGTCACTAAAGGAAACTGGAATTACATTCTTTCACAGGCTAAGTAGAGCAGATACAATATATTATAGATGATATGAGACTCTAGCTGAATATTCTTGTTCGAAATGAAATGTATGATACAAAGACTGTAACACAAAAGTACATGTCTGCGAGCAGCTAATTTTATTTACTCTTTACTGCTCATTGTTTATCAGCATTTCCTGAAATTTATTGTCATGTTTACAAAGATGTGCAAATAATTTGGAAACTACAAATAGCGGGTCAAATGTGTTTTATTCGGTTTACTTAACGAAAAAGTGTAGTGCATATTGTAATAGAATAATGCTTTCAAGTTTTCGACGTATAAGTAATTTGCCGTAATTTTGAATAGAGCATGCTGCAGTTTTTTCCTCTTCTTTTGGTTTCTGAGAAAACAGCCCATTTTGTGAGTCGCTAGCGACAATGTGCCCTTCAATTTAGTTTGTACTACTCTCACGCCTTTACAGATTTGCACAAATTTCGCGCCTACTTTTATGGTTAATGCCAATACACTAAATGTGTTTTTGCTGCAGTCTTCTCTATGTTATTACAAGGTTTGACGACATCATTTGAAGTATACTTTTGCAATAAAGAGAGGCGTAGTTAAAAGACCAATTAAGAGATGCAGAATTACGGGCGTTAATGTTTATTGGTTAAATGCTATTAGCTAAAAGAGCTTACAAACATTGACATTCTTAGTTATATAATGTTAGCTAAGGCACTCTCCACTGGTCTTGACTTGAACAACTACTCTGATCTTCAACACAGGACACAGGAAGAGGGCAGCATCGGTCGGCGAGTAAATGCGGGTAGGTAGGTAGGTAAACTCTTTTATTGCGCCCAAAAACAGGGGACCAGTCAAAGGACCGGTTGCGCTGACTTAGAGGAGGTCGGCGGGGATCCTTTGGGATGCCGCGGCCTCCACCGCGCGCTGGATAAGCCAGCGTTGGTCTGCTGGCTTGGAAGTACACAGGAGAGACTCCCACGTCTCTGGGGTGTTTGCGTTGTCTCTGTTGTAATGTGGACAAGTCCACACCATGTGTATGAGTGTGGCCGGAGTTGAGCAGTGTTTACACATGGGGGCTATCTGTTCCGGAAAGATCCTGCTATATAAGAGGGGGTGTGGGAAGCTGCCAGTTTGTAGTTTGCGCCATTGGACGGCCTCGCGCCTTGTTGGATCGCGGTGTGCGGGAGGATATGTGCACCTTTGGAGTCTGTAGTGCTGGAGTATGTCCGTGTAAGTGGTGAGTAGAGATAGTGAAGCGCGTGGGATATTAGTGTCAGCGGAAGCAGGGTGGCTGATCATACTCTCGGCTCGGCAGCTGAGATCTCGAGCGAGAGTGTGTGCCTGGGCGTTTCCGCTGAGCGACTCGTGGGCTGGAGCCCAAAGAAGTAAGCGAGATGTGGAAGAGGGTGCTGTAGAACGTAGAATGTGTAACGCCTGGCAAGAGATACGGCCAGCATCGTAATTGCGAATAGCCTGTTGAGAGTCACTGATGACGACTTTGGTATTAGGGTCGGCTAGCGCGAGCGCAATGGCAACCTCCTCAGCTGCGGTGACTGTTTCTGCATTGCGAATGCTGCAGGCTGTGTACCAGCTGCGGTGAGGGGCGAGAGCTACCGCCACCATCGCTGGCCTCGATGGATGGTAAGAGGCGTCCGTATACGTGACGTCCGGACGTCCGCTGAAGCGTTTCTCGAACTGACGAGCCCGGTCGGCCCGTCTCTCGGCGTGGTGTTCCGGGTGCATCCGTTTGGGAATGGGAGGAATGCGGAGATTTAGGCGATATTCCGATGTAAGTTCAGCGTAACTTGGGGCCGATCTCGGCGGGGAGATCCCAACTTGCTGCAGTACCGCTCGGCCAGCGTGTGTGAGTGAGAGCCGCTCATACTGGGCGGTGAGGGTTGCTTCGATCAGTTCGCTCACGGTATTGGAGATTCCGAGAGCCATGAGCTTATGGGTAGCTGTGGACATGGGAAGACCTAGGGCCGTCTTGTATGCTTTTCGAAGGGACGCGTCTAGCCGTTCGCTTTCGGCACGAGTGAGACGTAAGTAGGGTCCAGAGTAGGTGATGCGGGAGCAGACGAAAGATTGAACGAGGCGCAGGAGGTTGGACTCTCGCATGCCATGATGCTTGTTGGAGATTCGCTTAAGGAGGCGTCCGATCTGCACAACCGACTGGTCGATGCGTTGGATCGTGATGTTGTTGCTGCCGTTGGCCTGTAGATGCAAGCCCAGGATCCTGATGTTGTCTGTTCGAGGAATCGGGTTTCCTTGCACCTGGAGGTTGATGTCCGGAAGTATCTTTGAAGGGCGTCGTCCCGGGGAAGGAATGATGATATACTCGGACTTTGTCGCCGAGCACGTGAGGCCAACTGTACTTAGATAATCTCCGATCCGTTCGATCGCGGTCTGTAAAGTCTCTTCAATCTGGCCGTCACTGCCGCGCGTGATCCAAAGTGTGAGGTCGTCAGCATAAATGCTGTGATGCAGGTGGGGGATGTCGGCCAGTAGCTTCGGCAGGCCTATCAGTGCGACGTTAAAAAGCATCGGCGAAAGTACGGCGCCTTACGGCGTGCCACGGTTTCCCGGAGAGATGATGGAAGGATCTCCCGTGCCGGCTTTAAGTTGCACTGTGCGGTCGGTGAGAAAGTTTCGGATGTACGCATACATGCGATGTCCGACACCGAGAGCTTGAAGTTGTTGAAGAATCGCTTCATGGAGGACGTTATCGAATGCCTTGGCAACATCGAGGCCGACGATGACTTTTGTGTCTAGTGTACGTCTCATGACTACCTGATGATGGAGAAGAAGCATAATGTCCGGGGCTGCTAAATGAGGGCGGAAGCCGAACATAGTGTCTGGTAGAAGATGGTTGTCTTCAAGGTATCGTGAGAGTCTGGTCTGGATAACGTGTTCCATCAGCTTCCCAACGCAGGACGTGAGAGAGATGGGACGGAGGTTGGCCAAGGTTGGTGGTTTGCCTGGCTTGGGGATGAGGACTAGATTGGCGCATTTCCACTCTTGAGGGATGGTACCGCTGGCCCAACATTCTTGAAAATAGTCGGTAAGAGCATGAATGGATGCGTCGTCTAGATTCCTAAGCATTTTATTTGAAATGCGGTCAGGACCGGCCGCCGAAGTCGTCTTGAGGCGATTGAGTTCTGCTCGGACCTCCGCTAAAGTGATCGGAGCGTCTAGACAGAGATTTTCCGCGCCCTGATAGAAAGGGAGGTTGGTTGTTGGTTCAGGGCGGATGTAAGTATTTATAAGCTCTTGTTTAAGCTCGTCAGACGTGCCAGGATACTGGTGGAAGATTCGCTCGAGCTGTTGGCGTGTTTGGAGCTTGCCTCCTTCTGGGTCGAGTAAATGTCGAAGGAGGTTCCACGTCTTACGAGCGTTTGGAGTGTTGTTCATCTGGTCACATATGTTGTGCCAGCTCTGTCGAGTGAGTTCTATTGCATATTTCTCGATATTCGTATGTGCGCGCGCCAGTCTACGTCGGATATTGCGGTCCCATTTCCGAGTGGCAAGTAGAGCTTCGAGCGACTTCTTGCGCTCCCACAGATGGGCGTAGTAGCGGTCGCAGTGCGGTATACTGTCCTCTAACTCGACGGTTTGAGTGGCGTCGGCCACTTGTTTGACAATTTCGGTTGTCCACGCCTTGATATCAGTTATAGCGGGAGGTATGTCCTGCTGGTTCCTGTGCTTCCGGAAGGAGTCCCAGTCAATCACCTGAGCTGGCCGCGTACATTGCCTGGTGGGCTCGTGTATTACGATTTCGAGTATGAAGTGATCACTCCCAAAGTTTTCGTGAGTGTGACACCAAGTCGCTTTAACTCCGGAGGTCGTAAAGGCCAGATCCGGCGTTGTATCACGATGTAGGCCTGTACCGTGTCTAGTGGGGTAGGACACGTCCGTGATAAGAGTCAGCTGGTTCATATGCCAGTCATTCCAAAGGCGTCGACCTTTAGCGGAGTCATAGTGGTAGCCCCAAGCGCGGTGATGCGCATTAAAGTCACCGAGAATGAGGAGGGGTTGCCCCTGCGCCAGCTGCTGGGCTTTGAGGAAAAGCGGACCGAAAATATCCTTATGAGCTCGGGGAGGGCTGTAGACATTAATTATAAACAGACTAGTGCAACGTTTACGCGAGGGTCGGGGTAATATTTCTAAGAAAACGTATTCGGGGAAAGTTGGATCTAAATTGTGTTGGAGGACAGTGAGGTTACGTTTGACGAGAGTAGCTATTCGAGGTTTTACTCGTTCCGATAGGTATGTACTGTAACCGGCAAGTTTCGTGTTCTTGTCGCATTCCTGGAGAGCTATTCGGGGCGATCACTCGCGGCGAGGAACTGCTGGAGGACCGGACGCTTACGCGCGAACCCACGACAGTTCCACTGCCAGATGGTGGTGTTACCCGAGCTGCTCGCCATGATTAGGCGGGGATAGTTGTGGGGTTTGAACGGGTGTCGGCGCAGGGGCCGCGGGTACCACGGCAGCGAGGAGTTTGCCCTGTGCTTCTATAGCTTTGTTCAGCATGTCAAATTGTTGCGTGACTTGTGAGCCGATTGTGTGGAGTGAGCGTTCGATGTGTGCTTCTAAAGCTTTGATGCGAGTTTGACTGAGGTTGCAGCTTTCCTCAACTTTGGCAAAACGCGCCTGCCAACCCTCCGCGGGTGAGTCGGTGTCGGACGTTGCTTTGCGTTTTTGTGCGGATCGGCTGGGAGGAGCGATATCCATAGGTACTGATTCATATGATCCCTGCGGATGCGGGGGAGACGAAGGGAGTGTGGCCATTGGCTTTTCGAGAGCCTCTACTCTGAGTATAAGTTGTTGGATGACTGCTGTCAGTTCCATAATCGCTTTGTGTGTGTCTAGAGTAGTGGGAGTCCCTTCCTGCGTACTCACCGGTTCTTGACGTTCTCGTAGATCGGGTAGAGATGGTAGTGGCCCAGGTGCGGGCTAATTGCATCCTAGCCGCAATCAAGAACAAATGGGCTAGGGAAGGGCGTGTAATGCAAAGGCACTGTAACATATGGTCAGTAATGACAACTCAGTGGATTCCAAGAGAAGGAGCGCTTAGCAGGGGCGGCAGAAAGTTAGGTTGGTGGATGAGGCAGGTGGATGATATGAAGTTCGCGGGATTAAGGTGGCCGCTGCTGGCACAGGACCGGTTTGAATGGAGAGATAGAAGGAAGGCCTTTACCCCGCGGTGGGCATCGTTACGTTGATGATGATGATTATCACCCATAAAGCAGCGCGTAGCTTCAAAAATGTAAAGAACATAGAAAACTGACACACTTTGTGTGCGTGATTTTGGGGCTGTGGTACATTCTCCCGAGCACTGTTCATTCATATCCTCAATTTCTTCCCGATGGGCTAGCATACTGAGACATCGTCATTCCATAGTGTGACGTACTGCAACAGCTCCTGCTCAAACCAAGACTGTGGCGCCCTGCAAGATCCTCAGAAAAATACAGGAAGTGCACCTCACACCACAACGAACAGAAACCTCTGCTAACCCCTGTACATTACAAGATATGGGCGCAATACTTTTCAATAAAGAATGCCATTTGAGCGGGAGGAAGGCGGATCTATATTATATGGTGTGGACCTGCCAAGAAATTTTGGAAACAGGACTAACAGCTCAGCCACCGAATGAAAGGTGGAGGTCTGTTGATCCAGCATAAACCACAGGGACCAGTAGCAACTCCTGGGAAGAGGACGCAGTAGCAGCCAATTGAGTCCAGCCCTATTCACGTAAAGAACTCTCCGAATGTATAAAACATTTTAACCACCACTACCAGCCTGAAGGCGTCTTCACAACCAAATGTATTATATTGTATTGATCAGTGCGCACACCATTCATAGCCATACAAGCGTCTAAGCGAGTGTATATCCCTTGTTCCCTTTCAAAAGCTTCGCCGTTGCATCTTCTGTTTCGGAATCTGACTTACCGGGCGCAGGACACTCTGGGACACATTCTTCAATTTTATATTCGCTTTGAGAGGTGAATTTTGAGTGATTTATATAAGCTGAACTGTGATTGCACTATGACATGCGTTCAAGACAGGCGTACGTGTTGTGCAACTAATATGTAATTTTATTATGAGAAGGAAAATATAATAGTGCAAAGGGGTTATGGCAACTGAAACTACAACTTGTCTCTCACAGCTCTGTAAGGCTCTGCACCGGTTACGCTGCAACGATATCTGCCCTCATTTATTCGAATGCAAGCACGAACATGAGCTGATTTTTCACAAAATAATGATAAATATTATTGTGTGCTAAAACCGTTCCTAAAATAACGAGAGTAGAACAATATTGACCATATTAGTCGTCCCAACTGGGAATATGCAGCACGTAATGAGTCCCCAAAATTGCTTTCATGAACTATGTGCCACTGATGTCAGGAAATAGCCCTGTGTGTACACGAACAATTCTTTGGGAGTAGTAAATAGTGACAAATATATACAGCATAAAATAGCGGGATGTAGCTGGCGAGAAGGAAGTGCTTTGACTGCAAAGACGAGCAATAAGACGGCATTCCCACGAGGCAGATGCAAGCCGCTAGGAGGGCTATGATCGTAGCGTGAGACAGGTAAGTTTTTCAGGGTGTTTAAGAGACCACTGAGCTTTCTTCTGGACTCGTCTTCCTCTTCTCAGCCTCATCTTCGTGGTTCCATCGTAATCTGCGTGGTGCTCTGCTTCTCAGACCCGTGTACTAGACTTAAAATAAGGCGCGCACACACAAATACAGAAGCACATGTTAGATTTAGGGCACATATGTTATACGAAGTCTAAGAAAGTTCTCAACCTTTGAGTCTGTTCTCAACCCGTAGCTACAACACCAATCTACAAGGCGAGCCGCCACCTGAGAGGCCGGAGTTCGGCCAAATCACAACATTCGTAAGGACCATGACGTCCACTGCGGCTAGCCAGACAAGTCAGCATTCCGGGAATGCCCTGCCGTTCGTCTTTCACTCACCTCGGTCGCCCCATCGTTCCACGGCGAGAGGTTTAAGGACGTCGAAGACTGGTCGGCCAGATTTGACCGTATTGCGGGCAAACTTAAATGTTTGGGCGGTGAGCACAAATTACGGAACCTCTACTTCGCACTGCAGTCCTCGTCTAAGTCGTGGTATGAGAACCACGAAGCTTCCTTCACTAATTGGGAGATCTTTTGCCGAGAGCTCTTAGCCACGTTCAACTCCAGCGAAAAAAGGGGAAGGCTGAAACAGCCTTGCAGTCGAGGTCGCAGCAGCCGAACGAGAGCGTCGCCATGTTCATCGAGGACACGACGCAACTCTTCAATCGCGCTGTTTTGCTATGGCCGATTCAAAGATGATACGCCACTTAATGCTCGGCGCAAAAGAGCAATTGTTTTCCGGACTGGTACGTGACCCGCCAAGAACTGTGGCCAACTTTGCCAAGGAGGCAACAAGCATGGAGCGTTCTCTGCAAGAACGGGGCGCGCACTACGGCCGTCAGGCTAGTGCAGCATCCACTTACCGCGGTACGCCCACATCACTACCCATTGAGGAGCTTCCACAGCTTGTGAAGAGCCTGGTGCGTAAAGAACTCGAGAAAATTTGCTTCGAAGCTCCACAGGCCAGCGTCCCTGCCATACCGGACGTGGGTTGAGAAGAAATGCGGCGAGTTGTTCAGTCGCCACCAGCTCCGCAGCCGGCGCCTATGTGATGATATACAGTCAAGTACTACAAAGCCGCCCTGGGCCAGTGATCCAAGCCTTTTTCCCCGTCACTCCTGTGCCTTCACTGCGGTACCAAATGCAGCTGTACCCGCCGTAATGCCGGTGTCCCGGTCCACCGTAAGCAAAGCGCGCGTTTGGCGTACGGCAAGCAATAGGCCGATCTGCTAACATGCGGGGAACCCGGCCACATCCTCCGCCACTGCAACTACCGCAGAATTGGCTTAAGGGGGTTTTCACCTGACGCACGTCGACCGCGCTACAGAGAACGGCCACTGGATATCGATCAGTACCTTTCCGATAACTTGCAGCCAACGACCTCAGAGCAACGCCAGTGCAGGTTGCCATCCCCAAGGCGCTTTTCTTCTCCAAGCCGCGCGTTTTCTGGCCAATTCAGAGGCAGGTCCCCAGATCGGGAAAGCTGCAGACGGCGTCCTCCGGGGGTATAGCCACCCATAGCGGATCAAGCCTCCATCCGACGATCCGCGGCTACGATCCGACCGACGACCGAGCAAAACGGTTGGCGTACGCAGGGCTGCTCCACATGGTTTGCTTCTGCGCGCAAGGCGCTGTTGGGACGCGCAAGGCAGCAGACAGCTCGAGAGAGGAAGACGGCAAAACAGCTAGGAGGGTACGGGAAGGGCGGGACGGGCCCGAGAGGGCTCTAGGCTTGTCACCTGCCAGGTAATAGAGTTTAGCCGCGATGCGGCGCCACTAGAGGAGTTAGTAATGTGTCAATATATATATATATATATATATGCAGATTAGACTTAAAACACTGATGAAGGATGGTTTTCACTGTGCAGAAGAGGAAGAAGAAGACGTTGTTCGATTTACTGTCGCCTCAGCTCGGTTTGTTTACCTAATTTTGTCTAAATTACCTCGTTTTATTTGAATATTCGAGGACGGCGGCTTCTTCAAGGCGGTACTGTCCCTACGGAAAGAGTATGGCTGCTCCTGCGCCGGCAAGCCTAAAGGGACCACGCCAATCTAAGGAGGCTGGCTCAGAAGAGGCGCCCATGGCTTACCATGCTGTGGAGCGACCACAACATGGAGACGACCACCCGTCCAGCGAGACCTCATCGTTCAGTGGGGATGAGTCAACGATTGTGAACGGTGACGAGACAGTGGCCGATGAGGTTGACGTGGACAACGAGGGCTTCAAGATGGTGAGTCATCGCAAGCAACGAACGGTCGGAATCCCGGTAGTGGTTGAGCCCATAGAGAACGAAAGGGTTTGCTTTAAGAGAGAAGAATCCCATCTTACTTTTCGCGGCCATTCAATCACGGCTAGGATCAGCTCCGATTCGTAGTCATTTCACCATGCACGGAGCTCTTCAGCTGAATATCTCGACGGAAGAGCAGGTCGACAAGTTCCTGCAGAGCTCTCAGGATTTTGGCATCAAAGTTAACGCGCGGTTGCCCTGTTCCTACATGAAGAACGCCTGTGTTATTAGCGGTGTACCAAAGTGGTATACCAAACGCGACCTACTTGATCATCTGAAACCGCAAGGTGTTCTGCGCGTGAAACGACTTGTGCTTCGTGTGGATTGTCCAGGAAAACAATGGACTCTGAAACCTACCAACTCGTGTTGACATTCCCTCCCAACTGAGAGCGCCCCTAAAAAGTTGATCTGGGATTCAGAAAACACGCCGTTGCCGACTTCACTGAAGCTCCTTCACGGTGCTTTAGCTTCCAGCGGCTTGGGCACGTGGCCAAAGTTTGCACAAAGGATAGGCGCTGTAAGCGGTGCGGAGGCGACCACGACTTTAAAACCTGCAAGGCCGATTTTGCTTGCACCAATTGCGGTGGCGATTATCCAGCGAGTTTCGGAGGCTGCCCCTTCCGTGTGAGCCCACTGCACCATCGAATATCCTTTATTGTTGGTCCGAAAACCCAACCGACTGAGACACCTTTCCGAGGATTGGACGAGTTCCCAGTGTTGGATTCTGATGTTGTTGCGTTACCCAACAATGTCCATAAGACACCTGAGTCCTGCAAGACGCCAAGGTCTATTCCGTCTGAGTTGGTTGTTTGACCTCCAGCAAAGAGTGTCCATATTCCTGAGCGACCGGATCACAGCCAGACTCGACGGCAAGGGGGACTCTCATATGCACAAGTGACAATAAAACCTTCTACTGCGGCCAAGACTGCGTCCCCTTCGGCATCTTTTGTCGATATTTTAAGTGAGTGCTTTGAGCAAAATAAGGAGCTCAAAAATCAAGGTATGTCTGACCTTCATGTTTTGTTAGTGGCCCTGCGTTCACAAGTTACAGCGATGGCACCTGGTAGCCTGAAGAGCATCCTACAGCTGGTGCTTTCTTTTGACTCCCTAATTACCACCTTCGCAGCGAACTTCCTTGCCTTCTAATATAGATGGGGTTAAACCTCGTGGATCTCTTATGCGCCGTAAAGTTCCCCTTATATTGCAGTGGAACTGCGCTGGTGTTTTAAGTCGGTTAGCTGAATTGAAACTATTCTTGAAAGAGACTTGTGTTCGAGTATCAACCCTGTCAGAAGCTGGCCTGCCAAGCGGGAGTTGTTTGATTAGATATGTCGGCCATAAACACTGCAGCATAGACATTTGCTGCAGGAAGTGCCGCGCTTTACATAAGAAGAGAAATTCCACACATTTCTTTAAGCGTTGCCGATCTTTGCACGGGTGAAATTGAGGCAGCGGCTGTGAGAATACAGCTCGGCTTTCGAACCCTTTCTATTCCATCCGTGTACGTGTCCCCGCGGAAAAAAGTAGCATTCGATTTGTTTGTACAGCAGTTCTACGACCGCTGCCCAGCTCCTCAAATCATCTGCGGTGATTTCAACGCCCATCATGCCGTCTGGGATGAAAGGAACACGGATTCCCGTAGACGAAAACTCCTAGACGATGGACAATTTCCACCTGTGTGTTGCCAATGACGGTAGCCCCACTTTCTTCCGGACTCCAGCCTAAGCGACAGCTATAGACCTGACACTGAATTCAACTGACGTCCTCGTGAGGCAGTCAACAGCACCTGACCGCATGGGAATTGATCATTATCCGATTATTGTGTTTGCTGCCGACTTTCTTATGAATGGTCCTAAAATTAGCAATGTGGTCAACTGCGACCAGTACAGAGAGCACGTAGAACGTGTTTCTGCTGATGTTATGGACAAACTGATATCTAGTAAGCTGGCAGCCACTACGGCGGTCAAGTTACCTGATCATTTTCCTGCCCCGGATTTGAAACATAGGAACCTTTGCGCAGCGAGGTCGAAGCGCGAACTCATGCGGAAGAAGTACGACAGAGAACTGAAGAGAACCTTTATTAGGCTTAATTCTGCCATTAGAAGGCACACGAACAAGCCGTACAGGTCGCAAGGGGCCTCATTCTGCGCTTGTTTGACAGTGTTCTCACCGATGACGAGAATATAACGCGTTATTAGCAGCCTTGCTGGAGAATCTTGCTCTTCGAAGCCTTTTGAAGCCTTTTGAAACACCTAATACGTGCTTCGCAGAGGAATTTGCAGACGCACTCGTACCTGCTCATTCTCGAATAGATATATATATACACCACCTGCTTCCTCCAGGTCTATCATGGACGTCCCGTTCACGCTTCGTGAGCGTCAGATTGCGCTCAGTGGCCTGCGGCGCCGTTGTGCACAAGGTCCCGACAATATCACCAATCAAATGCTGAATAATCTGCCCTTGAAACTCAGGAAGGAGCTCCTAAACTTCATCAATCGAGTTTGGGAGATTGGCGATGTTCCTCTGTCATGGAAGGTGGCACATGTAGTTCCAGTACTGAAGCCTGGCAAAGAAATGACAGACCTTTCCTCGTATCGCCCTGTGTCATTCACCTCCTGTGTAGCTAAGTTGATAGAGATGCTGGTCTATTAACGCTTATCGTGGTGGCTTGAAGACAGCAAGGCAGCCCAAGGTAGCGTTGTAGACTTGATGAGTCACATTGAACACTAGAGAGATCTCGGCCTTTCTACCTTAGCCATTTTTCTTGACGTTGCGAGAGCTTACAACAACGTGCTTCACAGCTCTGTTGTAAACAATTTGCAAGGCATGGACATACTGGGGCATATGTTAAGATTCATTTACAAGTTTATAAGTGATCGAGTGGTTCGTGTACGGTTAGGGAGTACGTTAAGCACCGAAAGGGTTCTATCACGAGGTGTGCCGCAAGAAAATGTTCTTTCCTCCACGCTCTTTAACGCCCTAATTGCTGCCTTGAGGATTCATTGAAAAAAAGCTGCAGACAAGTGCGTAAGTCATATATAATGACATCTGCATTTAGACTGCTGGCTACCAACACAAGCGATTAGCTCTGATAGCTCAACAGGCTCTACTTTTGGCACAATCTTATCTTCAAGGTGTGGGATTGTCGCTGTCAGAGAAAAAATCCGGCTTTGTTCTGTTTCCAGATGTAGAGAAACGTCAAGCGCGGTTGAAGATAGACCTCGGTCACTCTTGCAACCGTCAATTCTACCACACGCGTTTCCTGGGCGTCAGTATTGACTCCCATCTACAGTGGCAAAAAGCTGTAGACGCGATTGGTTCATCTACATTTCCGCGTCTCAATGTGATCCGAAGAATAGCACGTTAGCAATGGGGAAATCATCCTTCTTCAACGGTCAAACTTCATGAAGCGCTGGTGGTAGGTCGCATAATGTATGAATTACCTTTAATTTTCCTCTCGGCATCACAACTTGAACGTCTCGAAGTTGTCCACAGAAAGGGCCTAAGAAGAGCCATTGGAGTTACTCAGGCGGCTGCGAATGAGGCAGTACTTCATGAGTCTCTATCGAAACCTCTTAGCCTTGTCGCTTCACATAGGCTACTAATGCCTCTTGGCCGCCTAGAAGAGACTGTAGCTGGGTGATCTCTTTTCCAGCGGCTCTGGAAGAGATATGAAGGCTTACTTGGCGCTCAATACTCTTAGTTCTTTAGGCCTTAATGTCCGAAGGCAAAGGAAACAGTTGAAACCCCCTAGACTTTTCCGACCCTCGACTGTAAGGTCACAATTCCCCATGTGAGCGCCAAGTGCATTTGGCAGCAACGCTTTCGCTTGTGTTTGAAGATTTTGAAAATGAGTATGCCCGCCATCTTCAAATTTTCACGGATGGTTCTGTGGACAAGGTAAAACAATCTAGCGCAGCGAGTTTTTACATTCCTTCTTTCGACTGTATGTGGTCCGTACACTTTACTGCTGTCGTATCCTCCACAACGGCTGAAAGTGTTGATATTGATGCGGCCTTACGGAATTGTCCGGATCAACCTGTTGTCATCCTAACTGATTCATAATCTGGCCTTCTGAGGTTAGAGCGCGGATTCCTTACTGATGCCTTGTCTATAAGCTCTCTGCGCTTGGTGCAGAATCTGCACAGCAGGGGCTTTATTCTATATTTCCAATGGGTGCCCTTTCACATAGGAGTAAACGGTAATGAGGTGGCAGACAATCTCGCCCATAAAGTTCTCTCAAGGAATCCATCAAATAAAGTACATCAAAATTCGAAGTCTCTACAGGAAAACGGTGCTCAATCATTTCAGTACACTGTGGAGTGCGCCCCACAAGCCATGTGTGACCAAGAGACTGAGAAGATCCCAGGCGGCTCTACTACATCGGATTCGCACGGCGTCTGCTCGCACTCCTGCATGGATGCATAAGATGGGCATAGCATTGCCTCGGCTCTGTTTTTTATGTGGTGTGTGCTTGGATATCGAACATTATATTATGTACTGCCCGGAGTACAAAGCGGAAAGATGTCATGTTCGCTTCCTTTAAGAAGACAGGAACCCGTCACAGTAAAGTTCAAGACGTTGTCTACCAGAGTGGAAACCAAACATGCAGAAGGGAGGCTGCACGCCTTCTTTTAACATTTTTGCAGGACACGGATCTTATTTCTAAATGGTGACAGCAGGAACGGACTATGGCCTACTGTGATTGAATATGTGCGTAGAAGGTTGTCATCTGGAGTGGCCTACGTTATGCTCTGAGTGAATGTGTGTATGGATTGTGGCACTGCAACGGCCTATGTTCTACTGTTACTGAATATGTGCATAGATGGCCACTTCGGGAGTGGTCTGTGGTGTGGACGGTGTGGATTGATTTTGTGCATAGATGGTGACTGCCGGAGACAATGTGGGCTTTTATAAGAGACTGTGCGCATAGCAGGGTAGATGCGACAGCCTTTAGGACATTATTAATATAGAAGGGACGCTACGGTGGAGCAATTTCCGGCAGCTAAAGCACGGCTAACCCCACCCGTTGTATTCAACACCTCAACTCAACAACTCAATTTTTTTCACTGTGCAAGTTTTCACTGGCCTGTTGAGCAACCCCAACTGCAACCCCACACACACACACACACACACACACACACACACACACACACACACACACACACACACACACACACACACACACACACACACACACACACACACACACACACACACACACACACACACACATATATATATATATATATATATTAAGGAAGCCAACAGTCACGGAAACCAAGGGGCATAGGGGAATGTTTTTAATCTTCTTTTTTATTTGTAGTGCCAATCAACCGGCTTTAAAGGAAATTACTTATAAAGCAGCAGAAAAAACAACCATGCCGCCGGTGGGATCCGAACCCACGACCTCCGAATATCGCGTCCGGTGCTCTTACCAACTGACCTACGGCGACGGCTGTTCAATCTGCTGCTTTCGTGGGTATTTATGTTTACTGCGTGGAAGCGAACCTTGAGAGTGTTCCCCAGCGCCACCCTAGACCATAGCGGTGGACGTAGCACGTCCTGTTATACCGCGAATGTGACGTAGAACGTCATCTATCTTCGAGGGCGGAAACTGTGCGAGAGCCCTCTTATCCTACCTATGGCAACAAGACTGCCAGAACCGAGAACCCCGTTAAGCTATTAGCAGACAAGGTAAAGGAAATGAGGGGCTCATTTGACAAACATATTAGGGAGCCAACAGTCACGGAAACCAAGGGGCATAGGGGAATGTTTTTAATCTTTTTTTTATTTGTAGTGCCAATCAATCGGTTTTAAAGGAAATTACTTATAAAGCAGCAGAAAAAACAACCATACCGCCGGTGAGATCCGAACCAACAACCTCCGAATATCGCGTCCGGTGCTCTTACGACTGAGCTACGGCGACGGCTGTCCAATCTGCTGCTTTCGTGGGTATTTATGTTTATATATATATATATATATATATATATATATATATATATATATATATATATATATATATATATATATATATATATATATATATATATGTGTGTGTGTGTGTGTGTGTGTGTGTGTGTGTGTGTGTGTGTGTGTGTGTGTGTGTGTGTGTGTGTGTGTGTGTGTGTGTGTGTGTGTGTGTGTGTGTGTGTGTGTGTGTGTGTGTGTGTGTGTGTGTGTGTGTGTGTGTGTGTGTGTGCGTGTGTGTGCGTGTGTGCGTGCGTGCGTGTGTGTGTGTGTGTGTGTTAAGATGCATTATGCAAAGTTGAGAAACGCTTCATTTAGCCATAGATTTATATTGAGTCGACGTTTCGGACAGAGCTTGTCCTTTCTCAAGACGGAGGTTACAGCGATATTCCTCCTGCTCTTAAGGAGTTGGCATAGGAACACATGTACGACACATGAAAAAAAACTACAAGCAAACGGATGCTGGAATGAAGATTGGCACAAAAGAAAAAATACTAGAAAAGAGAGAAAGAGGGAAAAACAGGGAAAAAGAAAAACGCTCTGTTCCCCGCAGCCCATCGAGGAACCGCGGGGAGCCGCCCCGGGAAAAAAAAACAAGGGGCGGGAGGGGATAATAGCCACCCGTCAATTCTTTATCCCTTTCCTTACGGCCGCTTCAGGTGTCCAATCATATACCAGAGAGATACTGCGGCATTTCCTTTCCCCCAAAAAACCAATTGTTATTATGAAACAGCCGTAGCAGCCGATCCCACGCTGTGTTATTGTTTTTTAGGCGGCGTCTGAAAACAAGCTACGGAGTGGTTGACCTAAGTGCGCCGAAACAATTTGAAGGCAGGCATTGAAGGCTACATGCCGCAAACTTGCAAAGAGCACTTGGTAACAAATTGACGAAGAAAATTTCTATGTAGTTCGGCGCATAGGATCGATGACAAAAGGGACAAAGGGTGAAGTGTTGCAGTATGTGATATGTGGTTGTCTGTTTCTGTTCCCTTGGGAATTACAATACGACCACGAAGTGCGATTTTCTGGAGAAAAAGTGCTTTGCCAGCATAAGCGTGTTTTGTTAATATGTAGCTGTTCCACAGAGGTGGCCATGGGAACTCACTCCTCCTGCGCACTAACTTTGCAGATTGCCTCCAACACCGGGTGGACGCATTTGCTCACCGTGAGTTGCGCGATGCCGACGTTCGCCTCGTTGCCATCGGCAGCTTTAAAGCCGCCGATACCAAAGAAGCTCATCGTACATCGCAACGCCGCCTCACCGACAACGCGCTCGTACGACAACCTCCCAGTTCATCGGCGACTTCGTCGCAGAGCCCATCCACAGTGTGCTTCTCTAGTCAAAAAGGGTGCCGAAACAGCCCCTCCGAGAAGTGAAACGCGTCTTCGTGCGCCCTCCTTTCCCGTTGCTCGCGCCGGCGCAGCTGTCTAGTCGCATTGCTGCGTACACCGCCGCCATTTTCCGTCAGAAACGGAACGGTCCAATTGATCGGCTCGAGGCAATCACACAAAAAATTCTCGATTTGCACCTGTATGGTTAGGTGTGCAACGTCATCGCTTCTGCCACATCCGTGACGTAATCTGCAGCCACCCATGACGCAAAGAAGCAATATGGCCGCCGGCCACGACCGACGGATAGAAGCGAGGCTAAATGAATCATTTGTGACAAGTTTTTGACAACGTTTCTTTTTGACAGTTCTGTAGTACGGCCTCAGGACACATGCTTGTTGACAGCACAGACCGAGTCAGCCGAAGGACTTCACCTGATATTTCTGGTGGGCGAGTCGAAAGAGATACATGCGCCATGTAGGCTGGTTCCAAGCGGTTCACAGCGATGACCTAATCTCTTTCATCGATGGTCAGCTTCATAATTTTGTGACTGAGCTCACGGACGAGATAAGGTCCATGTTAAGGAGCACTCAGGGCAGGCTTTACGTTGTCCCTACGCGCAAAGATGTGTGGACGTGACGAGGTCTCTGCTCACGAAGATTTGGCGAGGTGATTGGCGCGTGGGCACGGGTTGCAGTTGCCTGAAGAGCAGGCGCAGTTGCTCGACGTAAGCAGACGGAGAGATATGCTCGGTTGGCGCTGAAACAGGGAACTCTCTTGGGAAACGGAGGGTTGCCCCGTACACCTGCGGCTCAGCTGCTGTGCACTGGATGTCTTCTTTAAACGCTGATCTCTGGCGGAGGAGAACCAGTGGAACCCCATCGGGCCAAGAAGTGCGAGCTTCACGCTCAACAAGGACGGCCTTCAGCTGGCGGTGAAGAGTTCTACCATGCGTTCGCAGAGAGTTGGTATGTGGTCGTGTGAATATGGCTCACGCCAAGCAGACCTCAAGGCGCAGATCAAAGCGCATTCAAACTGGCGGTAACGACCTGTCGTGACTACGATGGGGCATCCGAAACGGGAAATTCATCTATTGAAAAATGTGGACGTCACTGTGGATGCTCTGATATCAGGCATCGGAAAGGCTTTGGGCCACCGTGTAGAGCCGTCGACACTCGTAAAGATGTGGTGGCAGACTCGTGATGGGGGAGTAGAGCCAACAATGTGGACGTGCACAAGGTAAAAGCGGCAGTCGGTAGAGCGGAAAGGGCGTTGAGGCGACTGCGTGTCGCGTGTTGTTTTCGCACGCTGAATGCAACCACTCACGAGCCCAGTGACGCACATCTCGGTTGGCGTTGGCCAGATAAAGCTAGAAGTGACTAGCCTCTGTGTGGCATGAATGCCGCGATAGCTAGCGTTGTGGAGCTATTCGAATACCCGCTGCTCGTGTTCTGTTTGCATTTTGGTATTTTTGCTCAGTTTGTGAGGTTTCTGTAATCCACTCCTGCTTGGGCCTCACGGCCTGCAGTATGTCATAAATAAAAATAAAAATAAATCGGCAGGAACAAAGGGACGAGAAAAGCTGCTGGAGCCGCCGCATACAGTGCATTCTGAGCAGGACAGTATCACAGATGGTCAGTAGATAGAGCCACGGCGCCTGGAGGGCTTGAATTTCACTGTCGAACCCCTGTGAGGCTGCGAGCGCGGCGAGGTCGAGCGTGTTTGATGCAAGAGCATCGACACGGGACAGCGTCTCGTATCTGATGGAACTGATGTCCACCGTAAACTCGAAAATAAAGCTCAGGGGCCGTATTTCTCGTGCGATGTATTAACTCTGATTCACACGAAATGCAAAGGTTAATGAATAATGGTCCGTAAGCACATGGAAACGGCTCCTTCCAGGATGTTCAGGAAATGCCGAGTGGAGAGGTCGGCAACAAGCAGCTCACGGCCGAACGTGCTGCAACGCGTTCCTGCGGGCTTGAGCATCTGGGAGAAAACTTCCAGCGGGTAACATGAGAGACGGTGAAAGTGTTTCAGAAAGGCGCCCACAGCTGCACCGGAGGAGTTCGTGATGAGACGCAACTGGGCGCGAGCCAGCGGGTGCATGAGCGGAGTAGTAGAAAGATGACTGACGCCAACCAGGTTAATTTTTGAAAAACACGACGTCTCGGGACCGGCTCGTTTCCTTCTTCAAGGTGTGACTACGGGCGAGACGCAGCTTGGCTTTTTAAGTCCTCGTGTTGAATACCCCCGGGTCAATGGCCGCAAACCATGGAAGTAAGACGAAGGAAGTGTCCCCAGGGAGCGTTTAGCATTCCTTCGTGCCTGTTGTATGTGCCACGACTCCAGAAGAAGCCTCCTGCGCTGGTTAGCTTTGGTCTCCAGTAGAATATACCCTTCAAAGTCTCATCGGTGGTCACATTCCTCGCATTGTTCGGCCACCGCGCTGCGCTGACGGTTGATTTGTCGGACGTCCGATTTGTGTTGCCTCATTCATTCGGCGAAGTTCTTCGTTCCGCCCCCCGTACGAGGTCGGGCAGACTGAGCAGGGAATCTTGTGTACAACTCCTTGGGCCCTTTCTTTTGGGTGACGGTCTTTCGGAAGGAAAAGGAAGCGTCTGATGGTGGTAGCCGGTTTGTGCGTTGTTAGCACCCCTTCTATGCCGAGAATTCGAGCCAGCGTCTCGCTCACGCCTTTCACGTATGGTATGCAAACACGTTTCTGGCTCTTGCCTGTGCTTGCGAGTGGAATAGAGCTGTTTTTTTTCTTTTTTTGCTTTTGGCTGATGCGTCGGATGAATGAACTGGGGTACCCATTTTTTTGGAGATCGAAGACTACTCGGTTCTTCTCGGTTCTTTTTCCTTCATGTGAAGAACATATGGAATCGGCTCTCTTCAATAGAGATGTAATGACAGATGCCTTGTGGAGAGTGGGATGATTGAAATTGAAATGCAGGTACCGTTCCGTGTGGGTTGGTTTTCTGTATACCGAGAACCGCAAGCCTTTGTCGTGTCATGTGATTAGAACGTCAAGAAAATCAGACTGCCCTGCTGCTCACGTTCAACTGTAAATTCTATGGCAGGTTCAGTTGAATTTAGAGGGATTAGGAGGTTTTCTACTTCAGACGTTTTCACCAAACAAAAGCAGTCACTACATATCGAAGGAACAGCTTTGGCTTGGGATTTAAGGTGGCAAGTGCCCGGATTTTGACGTCTTCTATGGTTAAATTAGCCATTGTGACCAATATCGATGCCCCCAGGGCAGTTCCGGTTGTTTGCTTGAAAAATTCACCATTATAGGTGAAACCAGTAATGCGAAAGCAGAAATCAAGAAGGCGACATACCTCGTCGACGCTGAGTGGTATTCTCTCGCGCAGGGTTTGGTCGTTTTGGAGTGAGTGGTGAGCAACGGCCACAGCCAGGGGCACTGGAATGCTGGTTAATAACGACACCACGTCAAACGAGACCACGTCTTTGTTTTCTTCAATCGTCAGGTCCGAGAGAAGTTGCACAAAATGTCCCGAACGCCATACATGCGTGGGTGTTCTGCCGGAGAGCGGAGCTAGTACCTTGTGAAGGTAGTCGGAAAGACGTCGGAGAGCAGATAGAGTGAAGTCCATAATTGGCCGCAGTGGGATGTCAGGTTTGCGAACTTTAGGTAGCCCGTAAAAGCTTGGGGCTGAGCCATTTCCGGAGATAAGGTGTAGGTAAAGCCTTTTGAAATCAGGGTGCCGCTTGAATATGTCCGCTATAATTTTGTTGAGCCTTGTTTAAGTGGTCGAAGTCGTATCGTTGGGAATCTTCTCATATGTCCCACTGCTCAGCAGGGCCGATGCTTTCTCCTCGTAGTTGCAGCGTTCCATCACCACTGTTGAGTTGCCCTTGTCTGCTGGGAGCGCGACGATGGTGGTGTCGTCTCGAAGTCCCCATAGTGCCTTTCGTTCCAGTGGCGACAGGTTACTGGGAAGTTTGGAGGTTACCTTGGCGATGACCCCAATCGCTTTCAGGCGGACTTCTCTATTCTGCGGCTCCAGGTCCTGGATAGCGTCCTCGACAGCCGCGACAAGTTTTGGAAGGGCGGGAACCGATGACATGGCAGGCTACCTAAAATTCACAATCCTGACATCACACTGCGGCCAATTGTGGACTTCACTCTATATCCTCTCTGACGTCTTTGCGACTACCTTAACAAGGTACTAGCTCCGCTCTCCGGTAGAACACCCACGCATCTACGGCATTCGGAACACTCGTGCAACTTCTCTCGGATCTGACGATTGAAGAAGACGAAGGTCTGGTCTTGTTTGACGTGGTATCGTTATTCACCAGCGTTCTAGTGCCCCTGGCTGTGGCTATTGCACACCGCTCACTCCAAAACGACCAAACCCTGCACAAGAAAACACCACTCAGCGTGGACGGGGTATGTCGCCTTATTGATTTCTGCCTTCACAGTACTTATTTCACATATAAAGGAGAGTTTTTCAAGCAAACAACCGGAACTGCCATGGAGGCGTCGAAATCGGTCACAATGGCTAATTTAACCATGGAATACGTCTATAGCCGGGCGCTGCCACCTTCAATCCCAAGCCAAAGTTGCTCCTTCGAAATGTAGACGACTGCTTTTGTGTGGTGAAAACGTCTAAAGTAGACAACCTCCTAATCCATCTAAATTCAACTGAACCGGCCATGCAATTACAGTTGAACGTGAGCAGCAGGGCAGTCTGCCTTTTCTCGATGTTCTAGTCACATCATCATCATCATCATCATCATCATCAGCCTTACTACATCCACTGCAGGGCTGAGGCCTCTACCATGTCTCTCCAATTAACCCTATTCTTTGCCAGCTGCATCCACCCTTTCCCTGCAAACTTCTTAATCTCATCCGCCCACCTAACCTTTTGACGCCCCCTGCTACGCTTACTTGCTCTTGGAATCCACTCCGTTACCCTTAAGGACCAGCGGTTATCTTGCCTTTGCATTACATGCCCTGCCCAAGCCCATTTCTTTCTCTTGATTTCGACTAGGATGTCATTAACCCTTGTTTGTTCCCTCACCCACTCTGCCCGCTTCCGATCTCTTAACGTTACACCTATCATTTTTCTTTCCATGGCTCGCTGCGTTGTCCTTAACTTAAGCTGAACTGTTTTCGTTAGCCTCCACGTTTCTGCCCCGTAGGTGAGTACCGGTAAGATTATGCTGTTGTACATTTTCCTCTTGAGGGAAATTGGTAAACTGCCACTCATGATCTGCGAGAATTTGCCATATGCGCTCCACCCCATTCTTATCCTTCTAGTTATCTCCCTCTCATGATCCGGATCAGCTGTCACTACCTGCCCTAAGTACACGTATTCCGTCACAATTTCTAGGCTCTCGCTGCCAATTGTGAACTGTTGTTCCCTTGCTAGGCTGTTGAACATTACCTTTGTTTTCTGCATGTTAATTTTTAGACCCATCGTTCTGCTCTGCCTGCCTAACTCATTGATCATGATTTGCAGTTCACCTCCAAAGTGACTCAGCTAGGCAATGTCATCAGCAAATCGCAGATTATTGAGGTATTCTTCATTTATTCTTATCCCCAACTGTTCCCAATTCAGGCCTCAAAATACCTCCTGTAAACATGCGGTGAACAGCATTGGCGAGATCGTGTCTCCTTGCCTCACGCCCTTTCTTATTGGAATTTCATTGCTGACTTTATGGAGGACTATAGTAGCTGTGCATTTGCTATATATATCTTCCAGTATTTTGACATAAGGCTCTTCTACCCCCTGATTACGCAATGCCTGTAAGACTGCTGATGTTTCCACTGAGTCGAATGTTTTCTCGTAATGCTTTCTCGTTCTAGTCACAAGGCACGACAAAGGCTTGTGGTTCTCGGTATATAGAAAACCAACCCACACGAGACGGTAAATGCATTTCAATTGGAATCATCCCACTCCCCACAAGGCATCTGTCATTACATCTTTATTCAAGAGAGCCGATACCATATGTTCTTCATATGAAGGAAAAAGAACCAAGAAGAACCGAGTAGTCTCCGATCTCCAAAAAAATGGGTACCCCAGTTCATTCATCCGACATGTTAGCCAAAGGCAAAAAAGAAAAAAAACAGAAACAGCTCTATTCCCTCCGCAAGCACAGGACAAAACTGGAAACGTGTTTGCATACCATACGTCAAAGGCGTGAGTGAGACGCTAGCTCTAATTCTCGGCAAATAAGGGGTGCTAACAACGCACAAACCGGCTACCACCATCGGGCGCTTCCTCCCCCGCCCGAAAGACCGTCACCAAAAAGAAAGGGCCCAAGGGGTTGTGTAAAAGATTCCCTGCTCAGTCTGCCCGACCTCGTACGTGGGGGAAACGAATATAATCGCCGAAAGAATAAGGCAACACAAATCGGACGTCCGGCAAAAGAACCGTCAGCGCAGCGCGGAGGACGAACACTGCGAGGATTGTGACCACCGAGTTGACTTTGACGGCACTATTCTACTGGCCCATACAAAAAAGTCCTATGGGCGTCTATGGAAAAAGCTGTCCGTCCATGGCCTTTTATGAACGTCTATAAGCACCCATAGAGGTGCTTATTGCCGGCTATTGAAAAATCTATGCCACTAAAGCTATAGCTTTGGAACCACACAATTGTCTTAGGCTCTCTATAGAAAAATATATCAGCCTGTATAGACAGCTATAGACAGAAATAGGAAAGGTCTATAGCTATTTGGGCCAAAATTCTATAGCCGGCCATAGGAAACTTTTGTACGGGGGAGACCAAAGCTAACCAGCGCAGGAGGCTTCTGCTGGAGTCGTGGCATATACAACAGACACCAAGGAATGCTAATCGCTCCCTGGGGACACTTCCTTAGTCTTACATGCATGGTTTGCGGCCATTGACCCGGAGGTATCCAACACGAGGGCTTAAAAAGACAAGCTGCGCCTCGCCCGTAGTCACACCGTGAAGAAGGAACCGAGCCGGTCCAGAAACGTCGTGTTTTTCAAAAAAATAACTTATTTGACATCAGTCATCTTTCTAATAAATAATTTCCCAACCAGACAGACTTCTGTCAAATGTTTTCTTTTGAGTCCAGGAGCAGAGTAGCGTCGACAAGGGTGCTTTTGGCGGTTTGTAAGGCGGCTTTGGCTGACGTCTACGCGAGAGGAGAATGAGGATCATGTGGCGATTTTACGGGATTGGTGAGGGGCAGGGTAAGGCGGGCAGTTTCGGGCAGGAACGTCGGTAGAAGTTTAAGTGGCCGAGAAACTCTGATCTTGCGAAGTGACTTGGGTGAGAAGGACGGCACGCATCTTGCTGTCCAGAGATCGATTTCTCTGCGCTGTCACTCGATGGCCAAGCAAATAAATGTCGCTGACGCAGAAAACGCACTCGGCCGCATTTACGACGAGGACGTGTACTTCGAGGCGTGAAAACAGCAGGCGCAGGTCCTCATCGTGTTCTTAAGACGGGGCACTGTCCTGAATAGCCAACCGGACGTCCGCGATAATAAAAATCTGTTGAGGTACGCGAACACAAACCGCAGGCCACGAGTGACCTGGTTGATGCGTTGGAATGTCTGAGCAGCGTTCCGCACACCAAAAGGCATGCAGACGCAATCGAAGAGGCCAAACGGTGTTACAATCGCTGTCTTGGGAATGTCTGCAGGCTCCACTGGAATCGGACGGAAGGCCTTCTCCAGGTCAGTCATAAAAAACATGACCATGCCATGCAGATTGGCCGCAATGTCGTTATCATATGAGAGAGTGTATATCGATCCGGGATAGTGAGGGCGTTCAGGGCACGCTAGTCGCCACAGGAGTGCCAATCATCGAAGTCATGTTTCAGCACCATCAGCAGCGCCGAAGGCCAGCTGATGGGCGGCGGCCGAATTATGCCCAATTGCAGCATATGGTCGAATTCGCCGCGGGCAAAGGCAAGGTGGTCCCCTGCAAGACGGCGTGACCTGCAGAATATTGGTGGGCGCGTAGTGAGTATATGATGCGTGACGGCCTGGTGGACCGGACGCTGGAGGTTGCTGGGCCCCGTTAATGGCAAAAAATTGGCCACAGGCGCAACGAACTCTGACCGCGGCAACTGCGGAGCAGCTTGAAGGGTGGTAGTGGCCTCAGTGGCGATGATGCTATTCACGGACAAGTGAGTCTGTGGTCCAAACGTCAGCGAGGTCGAAGGTTTACAGCCAGGCCAAAAGTGGCAGTAAAATCCACTCCAAGAATTGTGAACCTCACGTCCGCGATAATAAAAAACCATCGGAAGGTATGATGTATACGCCTAAATCAAGTGTCATTGAGCGCTGTCTTCAGGTTGCGATCTCGAAGATGTCCATTTCCAGCAAAGCCGGTCCTGGCCCTGCGCGTTGCCGTTAAAGTCAAGAGCAGGCAGGACGCTAACCTGGGCACTGATGTCCATCAGCAAGAAGCGTTTCGAGAGCATTTCGGTGACGCAGACCACGCTGCTGGGTGCACAGCTATTGTCACCGGCCGCTATCAGCGCCTCGCTGGCGCTTTTACGACCACAAGCATGGCTGCCCACATTATCCAGCAGCAGCATCGTACTGGTGGTGTTTTCTACAGAATCCATCATGGCCTGGGGGCGATCGATGGCTGTAACTGGAACGAAGGCGCAATCGCCGGTGAGAGGAACGTGGACAGCGATGAGGAATCGACGCTTGCAGTGCGGCATGTTGTTCGCGAGCTGGTCCATTTTATCCTCGAGACTTGACTACCGCTGGTCGAGGCTGGACGATGGGTTGGACGGAATTCCAGGCACAGAACGCGGGCCAGAGTTGTCAGAGAGACGGCCAGCCAGCTCCTTGAGTTTATCGAAGGTAACGTCACCTGCCGCAGCCTAGTAGCTCGCGGAGTAGCGGGTTGGTGACGTCGCGCAGGCGGCCGCCAAGCAGCTGTCGCATGCGTTCGAGGAGCTGAAATGATCGCCGGTCGCCGAGGACCTCGGCGCTGAGGAACTGCTCTAGGCGGCTGCGCTCTGAGATTTTCTTGCGGGCCAAAACCACTGCCTCGAAACGGTCCTACGGGGAAGAGGGGTCTGGCATCTTCAAAACTCGTAAATCGGCTCAGGGGAGTTGGCCGACAGATGTGAAGATACTTCACGTGTTCTCAAGTGATGCGCCGAGGGACGGACTCAGCCTACACTTGTGCGAATCACACGGCATGGTTCTGAGGCCGAAATGGCAGCAGCTGAACTTGGGCGCTCGCGATGTCCTCCGCAGGTGATGCGTGAGCCGGGACCTGGGGTCTGGGCGCCGCACCCGTGGCGTCGTCGTCCTTGTATGACGTCCGGGTCACTATACTGTAGAGGCACGGAGACGCAAAAATTAAACGAAGTGCGATGCAGGCGAAGCACACAGGCCAAGAACCAGGCCTAGTCTACCTAATTTTTTTTAGCGCGTGGCTCCGCACAGCGGCCGCCAGCGCGATTCGCGAGCAAAGTCGGCGCAACCCTCGTGATGGCGATAGTGCCCCTATAGGGCTGCCGCCCGCATTTTGTACCTATGCGCTAAACAAGTAAGAAAAATTACTGCAATACGCTGCTCGAAATACATGCACTGAAGTTAAATTAGACTCGCAATAAAAACATGGATTAGACGTCCCGATTTCTAGTTGATGCTGTCTGGTCTTTGTACACTTTGTAGTTTTCAAACCACACACATCAAAAAGGAGCTGCTGGTAATACAGACGGATTTCTCGACACAAAAAAAAGGCTGAGAACTCAAACTATACATATGTTACATACCATTTAATGCCATGAGGCACTGAACATCGCTAGAAAAAAAAACTCAAACATATGATATCCCGCCGGGTCATCGGCATGTATGCGACTGATTATTCCACTTCGCGTACGATAAATGACTACGTCAATGTTTTCACAAAAATCCGTTCATGTGATTAGTGGAGTTTTACAGAACACGCTGCGAAATAAGAGCTATGGCAGGGGTTTAATTTTTTTATTTTTTTGCCGAAAACATTTCAAGCATGGAATGAAGATGATTGTAGGTTCGCTTTTAGATACGAAATGTCGAACCGGTTGTGGAGCCATAGCTATGTTGTCTATTTTACCCGAGCGCATAAAGGGCTAATTCAAATCCAGTAATCTATACAATTAGCAATTAAACACTAAGCTTCGCTAGTTGTCGTGCCATACTACGGAACAACGAACTGTGGAGCATGTGACGCTTTTACTGGCTATCTTGAAATCAACCCTTGATGCTTTAGTCTGCTCCCAGGTTCCTGAATTGAGCAAAAATACACCTTCTTCTTATCCCGCTAATATATGAAGTATTTAGAGACGTGTACGTGTACCTTCTCAGAGGGCACCAAGGTGCAATTTTAGCACTTCCAGTTCAACATGATCGTTACGGGTTCTGAATGTTTTCTTTTTCATGATTTGAGCCTCTTCGGTTTGTTAAAATTTAGAATAAGACTGTCACTAACAATATAGTCATTTGGCTTTCATCACACGTGCTGCAGGAAAATGGTAGCACCAAAAGGCAATCAGTACATAACCGCTGTAGACGTGAAAAGGATATTGGCATATCTGGGTAAAATGCATGCTTTTTTTCGCGTGCGTATGAGCGAAACCAGGCGGGAATATCCACTACATATAGACGCCTTTTTTTACAACCCGACGACCAAGTAAACATCCACTGCATTAGATCCGGTTTAAATGCGCGAAATATATGTCAAGAGAACATGAATTTACCAATAATCTGTTCTCTCCAAAAAATTCTTCAATCAAGACCGAACTTTTTCTCTCCGAGCCACAGCATGGTGCCATTAGCACCAGTCAGATAAGTCATAAATTGTTTATTCTGAGCAACTTCATCCAAGACAGTATCATAAAAGCCGACAAAGCATGCAGAATGCGCAAAGATAAACCAGCTCCTTAGCTCCTTTGTTACTTCGTTTTCGAATTGCTGTTCCGGTGAAAAACACAAAGGCTATGCACTGTTTGAAACCCCCTCTCTCAGTACTGTCCTCGCTGCACTCGCTTCCTACTCTGAACCATAGGAGTTTCAATTACAAAAACAGGTATGCAAACAGCAGCTTACGTCCCACCATCGACGGCCCAAGAATTCAGCACCACCCACGTTGAGAAGTCGCTGAAGCGGTCATTTTAGTAAGACACGAAGCAACAACGACGGTCGACATGGCTGCAATAATGTTAATATATTTTCCTTGGGAAGCGTTTGGTAATACTTGCACTGACTATTCGGGAATATGTTATTTCGGCTCATGTTGTTTTTCTCATTATATCCTTCATACTATTTAGTAGTACTAACTTGGTACCAAACTTGTGGATTAAGCTGATTAAAAAATAAAAATTTTTAAATAGAACGTTCCCTAGAACAACACACCTCAATGTAGTAGATACACTTTGTGTGCGAAAAATAGAAAACGCAAAGGGAGGCGTAGTCGAGACTGCGCTCTCGCAAGGGTATCATATTCCCTTCTTTCGTGGATGTCCCCTCGAGTCGGTTTATTCCGTCCTCGCACCTAGCAGAGCACGGCTTTCGTAAACAGAGCACGCGAGAATCATGATGCCGGCTTACTTCAAAGCAGATGTGACGAGCCTGAGAATCCAAGTGCACGGAAAGAGAGCAGTCTGAACACAGCCGAGGCTGTGTTCTGCGGTGAAGTGACAGTATGGGGCAACCTTGACCGACGCTGGGCCGCTCAAAAATTTTTTTCTCCACTAAAGCAAAAGACCTCAATCTAAATTACTGAGCATATATACAATAAATCCAGGTATTAGAGGAAGAGAAATATTTATTTTTGCAGTGACCAGCCCAGTATAATATTTTCGTCTGAATATGCAGGGCAATGTTGATTCTCGGAGCTTCGGCATCATTTATTTACAGCATCCAGCACAACTTTACTCTAAACATTTTTTTCCATGCAATACATATTATGACGGGCCAGTGAAAAGCTGTATGTTACTCAAGAATGACACATGGACGATTTAAAAAGTTTCAAAATGGAGTGTTTTGATTTCAAAAAAACGAATGACAAAAAACATAGAAACGTAGTACAGGCAATCACGACACATGATATACAGTAACCTCATACACACTTTAACAAAAAAATTGGAGGGAAAAAGAAATTAAACATTTTATTATGAATATTTTTATTGACATCTACTAGACTGTAAAATTCAAAGGACTGCCACCCGGCGGGACAATGTCTTCCCCGCTAGATTTTATGGGATACTGCTTTTGACGGTGCAATAAAAGCCTCAATTTTTGCTAACGAAATCGAAGAGGGCCGAGCTCAAACATTGGCAAGTTTCGTATGAAATGTGCTATTTTGCTTGCTTGCTCCGGAGTAATTTTGACCACTCATATAACATTAACACGGACAGACATCGCACAGCACACAGCGTGCGCTACATCGTAGAGCCTAATGGCACCTTTTCCGTTGGCGAGCGTCAGAGCCGCCCTTTGACGAGAGGTTAAAGGTCGTTGCGCGCGGTGCGACGCTGTCAAGCAAGCGCAGAGTTCGGGGGAGAGAAAAAGCGGCGCAGCTAGCGAGCTATTGTTAGGGGCTCACATCAGCGAGCGTGCGTCATAGACTGCTCGATCTTGCCGCGCCAGGCAAAGTGAAAAGTGAATAATAACAAAAATGTAAATGCACACGAGTTCCAAGCTATTTCCTGACATTGAGTACCTCATGGCATTCTTCGCAAATGTAAAGGTATCAGCTGCTTCGCAAAGTGCACAGCGGCGCCTAGAGCAATGGATATACTGCGCTCCAGCCGCTCGCCGCAGGTCTTGAAGTGATAAATCTCTCCTGCAAGCTAACAGATATCCACGCTTAACTTTTGTCCACAACGATTTGTTATTTTATTCTTTTTGACGCGAATGCGTTAAGGACACCATAATGGAGGAAAGTCGGTGTCGTGGTCGCTGCATGACCAAAAAGTATGCGAAGAATTACCATAGAAGCAAAATAGGTTCTGGTCGCCCAATAAGGTCAGGTAACTTTGTGACAACATCACAGCATGGCCAGCGGATTGTGAGCAAACGGCCCACCATGGGAGTTTCCTGTTAGAATAATATTTGTCGAAAGAGGTTGCTCGGGATCTGCAACCTGGGACTCACAAGACCCACCGGTGGCAGCAACGTCCATTATAGGGCAATGGAGCAAAGCTAAACCGCTGCACCACTGGGCGAAAAACGCTATGATGACTCCCAAGAATCTCTGAATGAAAACTAGGGAATGAATAGTTCCGTACATACAGCGATTCGCACATTAGGGTTACCACGCCATGAACACAAGGCAGAGGTTAAGTCTGCCGTGCATTTTTCGATTTCGCATTTCCATTCTGCCGCGAATTTCATTCCAACAAGAACACCCCTTAATTGTTTTTAGCGTGAAAGCACTACTTAACGAGGCCTAACTGGCTTATTGGTTTGTATGAAGCTTGACCTTGTTGGTGGCTTTGGCCCATGCAGATATAAATTAAATACATATAACATACTGCCCGACTGGGTGTCAAGTGCATGGCAGATTGACCAGATCACATTAGCTGGCCAATGAATGCGAGCACTATGTTATCGCCGCAGCCGATCACGTCTCATGCTGCTGCTGTTGCCTCAGGAGCGGCGCCACATAAATTGCAATGTACTCGCACGCTGTGTATTGCGCTTACTCATCTTCATGAATTTTCATCTGCAGCGCGAACATATACATCAGCTTAACCTCAATTAGAGCTTTACCCGAGTCTAATATCGCCGCCAGACGTGCCGACAATCAAGCAAAGCAAAACCATAAGGCAAACCTTCTAAACACATGATTTTTCATGTTTACTCTCTTTAACGACGTTAAACTCTAGCAGGTTTTTTATGGCCACACCAAATATCTCATTTATATGTGCGCCCTAAAGGTAGGCATTGCGTAGCTTACCAAGCACTACAGGCCGATTCATTGAGTGTCTTACAGCGTTGTAAGCGCGTTTTAGGAAAGGTTGTTAGACTCAGGAAAATGATAACGTGACAACAACAGAATTTATACTTCGGACAGAAGCCAAGTGCAAGGGTTTCGAATCCACAATTTTGGAAATCGCAGCGCCGCGAAAAACCTAGCGGGCGCGCGACGCATTATGGGAAAAGTGAGCGAGCACCGACCGACCGGCCAGCTTTCCTGTCTCCTGCGTTTGCATAGCTGTGGTGTGTGTGTGCGCGTGGTTCGTTTGGTTTGAGATTTCGTGTGTTTTTGGTGGTGGGCGGTTGCAGGTGCGCTATATTAAGTGTTACGTGCCTGTTGGTCACTTAGTGACCGCAGCCACTACTGCACGCGATGTCCTCGAAGTACCGAGGCGGCGGTCAGACTTGTGTGCCTGGTTGCGACAACAACATGCTGAGAGACAAGAGCGTTTCATTGAATGCGTTCCCTGCAAATGAAAAAGAAAAACAAGAAGTGGGTGAGAAGAATCAACCGCCAGGAAAGTGCTGGTCGCTTCTCTTTGTGGCCACCCTCTAAGCACCACCGGGTAATGCGGAGCCCACTTCAACGCAAGTGGACGCCGTGGTTATATGGACCGGCTGCCAACAATTATCCCCCATAAAGTCACCAATCAACTATCTCCTTCTTTTAATACCGGTAAGTATATGTATTCAGACGTCTATTGCATATTATCATAGCTTCTAAATCCTTTCCAGTCGCGAAACGCAAGAAGACGAGCTCCGAAACTGCCTCTGCCAGCCCGCTGCTCCTTCTGAACGAGTTGGAGATCGGCTGCGTAGTTGACGTGCCCCAATGCAACCAACGTAAGCGACGCTTTAACTGTGGCATCCTTTTTCTGATGCTTCGGCTTTCTGTGTACGCATCTTCATGACAGCGTTTTGTACGCAGTGAGCCACGCAGTTTCCAAGGAGCCCACCCAGCTGACTTTCGGTGCACTGGCTTCGCCTCGCACGGAAACGGAAGGTTAGTGGTGATTAAAAATTGTCGCATTCTGCATTCCACTATGAAAACTTATTTTTCGCTTTTAACGGACCCCTATCGCGCCCACTGATACCAGGGTCGACGGATGTTGTGGCAAGCGTTATATTAATAGCGAGCAGCTTCTTCATTCAGTGAAAACTGACAAAACTTTTTCCCGCGAAGCCAGTTTTCCGCGAGCTTTTGCAGCTAGCCATGGGATGTCTGCATGTTAGGTTGCATGTTAGGAGTGACAGAACCTCATGTGTTCTGAGACATAAATGTCAGCAGTGATTTCTGCCGCGCATTTGTTACTACTTCAGCGAGCTTTATGATAAACGCGGTACTTCTTCCACCAGTGCACGCATTGTGAAACTTACCCATTTCATTTCTTTTTCCTCGACATTATTCTCTTCACTCCAGCTTAGAGAAATGTTACAAAAGTCAGACTATTCAAATGTAGTGCACATATGGCGGACCTGCTGGGTTCATGAAACCTAGTATTTATAAATTTTGGTTCACTACGGATACGGTCATGCAGCATGATTGGCGATTCCGCACCAGTACGCCGGTAACACAAGCTGCAACGTCGTCGAACTGCATGCTCAGGAGGGGAAACAAACAGCTCATGAGGTTTAGAAGTATAGCTCGATAGTATTGATCTGGGCTTGCTAGTTGGTAAGCTGCTTGCACAAGTGGATCAGTGGAGTGAAAGAGAGTTGGGCTGTATGGCTTCCTCATCCTGGTTCTTTGTTGTCTGTATATCAATGTAAGCCGAGAGCAAAGGTTCAGAACACCCATCGTGGGCTGATGTGACTATTTCAATACCTGAAATCTGCATTAAAGCAGGGCCTAACTGTTCGCAAATCATTAAGCAGTTCATTTTTTTAGGTGTCCACCACTCATACTCAATGGGGCCTCCAGACGCAGCATCTGCTGTCAAATTAGGAAAAGCCGCCCACCTTCTCCAACACTGTGAAAAACTAGAGCATGAAAATAGCTTGCTCCGCAAAGACAAATCTGAAATCCAGAAAGAGACCGAGGATCTGAAGTTTCAGTTGCACAATGTGAAAGTTGAGGCAGTCAAAGAGAAACTAAAACTAAAAGGTCGTGTCTTCAAAGTTCACGATTTTGTTTCAGATGAGAAACGACTCGCGTTCTATACTGACATCAACTCCTTAAAAAAATTTGATGCTTTAGTTGAACATGTTGAATGCATGTACCAGGCACTGAAAACGGGTGCTGGTAGGCCACCAGCACTGACAATGAAAAAACAGCTTATTGCATTGCTTTGCAGGCTCAGAGTTGGCTTGCTAGACGATAATTTGGCATATCGCAGGAAAGTGTGTGTGGCGACCATGAGTGCTATGTACTCAATTTGGGTTAATTTTTTGTAAGAAATGCTAATCCAGGTACCAATGTGGCCATAACCTAATACAGCGGACCTGTTCATGCCAGATAATTTTAAAGAATTGTACCCATCTACACGCATTGTACTAGACTGCACAGAAATTTTTTATCGAGAACCCGTCTGACTAACACAAAGCGACACTTTCAGCTCGTATAAACGACATAACACCGCAAAAGGGCTCATTGGCATCAATCCACATGGCTTCGTTTCTTTCGTGTTTAATCTTGCTCCTGGAAGAGTCTGATCGAGAAATCACAAGACACAGTAGCCTGTATGAGTTGCTGGAGGAAGGGGACAGTGAAGATGAAGATGAATTGAAGATGACCTCCGTCAGCTTGGAGTCAAATTTAACATGCCACCCATGTTGAATGGCCGTACGCAGTTGTCACTGGCAGATGGGTTAGCAACACGGCAGATAGCCAGTTTGCGAATCCATGTTGAGCGTGTCATCAGGGAAGTTAAAAACTTCAGGATACTCCGCGCTGTCTTTCCTAATGTTATGGCAGAGAAGCTGAACAAGATCTGGAAAATTTGTTATCTCAATAATTTCATGCATGAGCCCATTCTAAACCGATGAGCAATGGTGACGTTTTTAATGTTTTATGTGTTGTGCATGGTCTACTGAAACGCAAGGGTGCTCAAACTTTTTAGCTTTCTCTGTTGAAGAAAGACGAACTTTAATTGGCTAAAATGCAGTCGGCTTCTAACATTTTTCATTTATGTTTTTGCCAACTTCGGTCACGGAGCCTGTCTTGGAAAGATTTGCTTTATGGCGGTTTAACGTCCCAAAGCGATTGAGGCTATGAGGGACCCCGAAGAGAAAGGCTAAGGAAATTTCGACCCCCTGGGGTTCTTTAACGTGCACTAACGTTGCACAGTACATGGGCCTCTAGAATTTTGCCTCCATCAAAATTCGACCGCTGATTCTGACACTTCAAAAGGTACTGGCCGACATATTTAAAAGGGGTATGCAAACTGCACAGCACCTGAACATATACTTGAATTCAGTTATGACTGGTTGTATTGTAAGATAGCAGTAAGCAGCTACAGCATTAGTCCCGAAATACTTGGCTAATGTGGATGAAGGCATGTATGATTCATATATAGGTGCTTGGGGAATCTAGGAAGTCTCCTAGAAACCAGAGAGTTCCACTCAACGAAGTTTGAGAATCCCTGCTGCAGTGCAAGGCATTGAACTTGCGTTAATGTACACTACTTCATGCACAGCTGACTAGAGCAGCATTTTTAGCTCTGCTGAAGTCTGAAGTCACTGTACAGGCTACATAGGGCCGCAATAGCTTATTTCTGTATCAATGTTGGTCAAATGATTTGAGCATTGAATGTGGCAGTACTGTATCCGAGTCATGACATGAACCCAAATCACCAGTCTCATTGCTGAACTACATAGACAAGATGCAAAGTTGCTGTTTGTAGCCATTGTCTTTTCTTCCACAGATTGTCTTTCCTAACTTTTTAGAATGAAATCTGTAAAGTTAATTTCACTTTCTCATTTTTACATGTGTTAGTGACGTGCAAATATTTTTCAAAAAATTGTGATATGTCTATGTATGGTATATTTGTATATGTGTGGACCGTATATGCAAAAAAATTTGTATATGTATGCGAGTATTTCGATGCCAATGAAATTTGGGAGCTTTATTACCAACTCTTATGTAATGTCCTGCATGGAACCCTTGAGAACGAACTTGTATGAATCAATGCTATCGCACTCAATGTCAGCTGCAATACTATAGGTGCGGCAGGTTTGAGCTTGGTCGTCAAAGCAGTACGAGCCCAGTGCTGCTCAGAACTTGTGCATTAACCGCTCAGAGCAAAGTTCAAAATATCCGGAATGTGCACTTTGGGCGCTCTCTATGACTAAAAATTGATTTACTGTAAAGCATAAGCCTTCGTTGGTTCACTCCACGTATGTTACAAGTCGTATTAAGTGAAAGAGTGCCTACAGTACGGGAACACACTTGTCACTTTGCAAAGATTTTGCTTGCAACTTTCAGTGTGGTTTCCATACAGAGACCAATGTGAGGTCGCTATCATCATCAACTATAATAAATGTTGAAGTATGTAGCTGCCCAGGTTCCTGGGACTAAGAGTGCATTATGTAGTGTTCAATGACAGGGCAGCAAGACGTGTGGTGCCTGACACTTACTTTTTACACACCGATTAGTTGCTAGTTGCACACAAATTTAAATAGGCGGTGGCAACACATGCACATGGTCAAAATGATATTACACAGAAAAACACTTTCTTCATTTCTTTATGGAGACTAATGCCATACAAGATACTTAAAAACCAAATATATGTAAGAATGAACACATGCCAAAGCATGTTATGAGTCCAAGCATCTTTGTCCTGTAGAGCAATGTAACTGAAAATAGTGATTGAAATTCACACACAAGCACAGTGCTCTTGGTAGTTCTTGTAACATTCAAGAAGACATGGCAGCATTTCGGAAATCCAAAGCGAGCTGTCAAAAGTGATCCTCTGAAAAGTGCAGTCTGTGCCATTATCAACCACAAAATCACACTAGGAGAGTCCAGTCAAAGCAATTTGCCCCTAGACCAGGTAAAAGTACATGTGCGTTGGTTTAGAAACTCCATTCTTCAAGTAGGATGCCGTATTCACAGCATTTTCTAATTCATCACCCCGTTCCTTCGCAGCTGAGAGGGTCTTAACTTCAAGGAGACCAAAATCTCCTCCCTCCTCTACAACACAGTCCGGCGTTGCACCAAGAACAGGGACACCAGGGTTGACACACAACCCACAACAGTAACTCCTAACTGACACTGTTCTCTTCCCTATGTAACGTTGCACGGCTGCATCTTCATTCCTTAAACCATCAGCCATGTATCTGGTCTGCATCGGGCTAGACCCGAGCAGCCTCTTGAAAAACTTCTCGTCAGCTGGCTTCTGCCGCGACACCACATCTCCAAAGTGTGAAGCAGTCAGGCGCTTGGATCTCTCGAAGTTCCTTGTTGTAGAGCCGCTTTGCATCCCAGTCGCTTGCTCAAGGGCCCATGAGTCTTCTAAAGTAAGCTCACTGGAGCCGAATATGTACCCAGCTGGCACATGCTCAACCCACAGGGATTGCACCGGTAACCTGATTGCCATCTGGCTAAGAGCTTCCTCGTGAAGTGTTCTTTTCACTGGTACGGGCAGAAAGTGGTTGTCCTCCAGCGCCTTGCATAGCATGGCGTTTGGAATATTTTTCTGTGTCTGATGCATTCTCTTAATAATGCTGCGAATATTTGCAGTGTTTGATCTTTTTTCAAATCTGCCTCCACACCACTTTATCGCTTTGTTTGCGACGCAAGACGCGACTAGATTTATCTCGATTGATCGCAGCCAGGCAGAGCTGATTCTACGTGGTTCCGGAATGTTCTAGTAACTTTGCACGCTTTATCTCGAAAGTTCGCTATCAGGTTTAAATTGAACACGGCCGACAGCGGCGGGCATTCTGTTCGACGACTGCCGAGCACCCCTGTCGCTTCACCGCCGCCGAATGATTCGGTCAATTTTGGGTGCAAGTCAGCCCAATAAACATTTTTCTTTTAGAAGACCTTTTCGTCCGTCTGCATCGCTGCTTCGACTGCCGTCACCACTACGTGACATCTGGTGGAGGTGCGGGGTTGCATTCCATGTTCCGGACGTCCCCTTGAAGTCGTGAAGCCAGCCCTAAGCGCTTCGCACCCGAGGACGAACCAGCAGCTCAGCGAGCCAGCCGACGTCTCCAGGGAGAGGAGCCTGAGTTCGGGAAACTGCCGGACCGCCGAGACAGCGAAAAGACGCTGCTACGAGCACCGCAACCTCGCCGAAGATGTCGACACCGATCATACTGCAGCAACCTCAGGTGCCGCCAACTTTCAATGGATCCCTAAGCGAAGACCTTGAAGTATGGTTGGGCCAATTTGAACGCGTGGCGTCATTCAACAAGTTGGATGATGCGGCAAAGATTGGACACGTGTTTTTCTCATTGGATGGTTCCGCACGCACGTGGTACGAAAACTACGAGTCGTCGCTTACAACATGGGAGCTATTCAAGAGAGAACTATTGAAGGTATTCACCAGTGTCGTGTGGAAAGAAAGAACCGAACGACTCCTCGAATCCAGGATCCAGCTTCCGAATGAGCCCGTCCGCGGTTACGTCGAGTAGATGAAGCGCCAATTTTGCCGCGCCGATCCCGAGATGACCGAGGAAAAGAAAGTTCAGGTTTTAATGAGCGGCGTAAAATAACAACTCTTTGCAAGCCTCGTCCGCCAGCCGCTAAAAACAGTCGAGAAATCTATACAAGAAGCCTGCACGATTGAGAAGACCCTCGACGTTCGAGCTCGGAAGTAAAATCGCCCTTCCCCTGCCTGTGCAATTCGTTCGGACACGCCGGCCACCACCAGCGATAGCTTGCGGGAAGTTATCCGCGAAATCAACCGAGAGGAGCTAATCCGATTACTGCCAGCCTCCCCACAGCCACAAGCAGCGACTCTGATGGGTGTGGTACGGGAAGAAGTGCAACAGGCACTTGGCACCTCGACGGCCACAGAACCCAAGGCGATGACCTACGCCGCTGCCGTAAGGACTGGTCAGCCCCAGCCACAACCCCCACGTCCTCCCCGAGATGAGCCATTTGTTCCACAACGCCGTCTCCCAGCCCCCGCCCGCCCAGCCCATGACCGACGCTCAAGCCCCAGGAAATGCGACCCCTGGAGGACTTCCGACAACCGACCGTTGTGCTTCCATTGCGGAGAGGCCGGCCATGTTCTTCATCACTGCCCGTACCGATGTACCGGTCTTCGAAGATTTGCCGTTAACGCCTCACGACCACGCTTCGGACAAAGTCCGAGGAAATCGACGAGTACCTGCCTCGAGAGGAGTACACGCCGAACCGCTTTTCGCGCTCACCATCGCCGTCAACCCCGCGCTTTGCGTCGACACGCCGCAGCTACACAGCCGCGGTAAGAGGAAGGTCTCCCAGCCCCCGTAGGGGAAACTAAAGGCAGCAACCTCTGGAGGTGAGGCTGCTCACGAGCGAAACGCCGAAGAGCCTCCACCGACCACGGCCCATGAAGACGCAGCACCCGCGACGCCGCATGAAGAATCTACCCTCGCTGCACCGACGACGCACAAAATGACAACCCCGATCACGACGCAAACTGCCTTCAAAACGACGACGCCACCCAAAAAAGCTTCGACCACACGCCACACTCGCGACTCGCATACGCGATGAAGCCGTGACCCGACACCGAGAGCGACATGCAATACGAGAGCCAGGACCTCCGACTTAGAAGTGACTATCGACGGCCGGAAAGTTGCCGCTCTATTCGACACAAGAGCCAATTACTCGGTGATGAATGAAACATTCGCTGCGCATCTCAGAAAAGTCACAACGGCTTGGGACGGCCCGCAAATTCGCACCGCAGGGGGCCACCTCATTACCCCATCAGGACGATGCACAGCGCGAGTGACTGTCAAAGGACATACCTAACCTGCGACTTTTGTTGTGCTACCGCAATGCTCTCGCAAAGTGATTTTGGGTATGAATTTCCATAATGAGCATCAGGCGATCATCGACCTGCGATCCAAGCTGATCACGCTTTCGATGGACGAAGCCATCGCTTCGATGCAAATTGGGGAAAATCACGTTGCCCCGAGTGTCCAGGAGGAAGAAGTGAGCGTCCCACCCCGATCAAGCGTTATCGTGACCGTAGGCGCCTCAAAAGCCATTAACGCTGAAGCAATCATCGAGGGCGACATGCAGTTGCTCCTTGACCGAGGAATCAGCATCGCAAGAGGCATCACACATTTGCGCAATGGCCAGGCCGAAGTACTGCTGACTAACTTCACCGAAGAATACCGACACATTAAGAGAGGAACGACGATTGCTTTCTTCGACGAAATATTCGAAGTACGAGACTCCTCCGCCCTCTCCGACCCCTCCGCAGAAGATTCGCCCGACCAAGGGAACTTGCCCACTTTCGACATCAACCCACCCCTGCACCAGAACAGACAAGACCAGATCCGCAATCTGCTTCAAAGCTACAGTGCGTGTTCTTCTACATCGCCGAAGGGGCGACAGACGCCAATTGCCAAGCATACCGTTATAACGGACCAACACGTCCGACCTCTCCGTCAAAGGCCCTACCGTGTGTCACCGCGAGAGCGACAAGCCATCCGAGACCAAGTCGAAGAAATGCTTCGCGACGACGTCATCCAGCCTTCAAACAGTCCATGGCGGCACCGGTTGTTCTAGTGAGAAAGAAAGACGGCGCACTTCGATTCTGAGTGGATTACCGCCGCTTGAACAACATAACAAAGAAGGACGTCAAACCCCCTCCTTCGCATCGACGACACACTGAACCGCCTCTGCAACGCCAAATATTTATCATCGATGGACCTCAAGAGCGGCTACTGGCAAATTGAGGTCGACGAAAGAGATCGCGAGAAGACAGCATTCATAACTCCGGATGGGCTGTTTGAGTTCAAGGTGATGTCATTTGGTCTCTCTTCCGCACCAGCGACGTTTCAGCGAGTAATGGATACAGTGCTGGCAGGCCTGAAGTGGCAAATTTGTCGGGTATATTTAGACGACGTCGTTGTCTTCGCCTCGAACTTTAAAGAGCACCTCAAAAGACTTCGAATAGTACTGGACGCAATGTAGTCGTCTGGCCTAGCCTTAAAAGCAGAGAAATGCCACTTTGCTTACGAAGAGCTGCAGTTTCTACGCCACATCGTTAGCAAGGAGGGAGTACGCCCAGACACGCAGAAAACAGCTGCTATTCAACAGTTTCCACCGCCGGCCGATAAGAAAGCAGTGCGAAGATTTCTCGGACTGTGCGTATATTACCGACGACTTGTGAAAAAAAATTTCGTGCATCGCCGAGCCGCTGACCCAACTGATGAAGGCAGACGTGCCGTTTAAATGGGAAGCACCGCAAGCAGAAGCCTTCAAGGAACTTCAGCGTCATTTACAGTCCCCACCGATCCTTGCGCATTTTGATGAAAACGCCGATACTGAAGTTTATACCGACGCAAGCAGCGTGGGACTAGGCGGCGTCCTCGTTCAAAAGAGTGACAAGCTGGAGATTGTCATCGCATACTCTAGCCGTTCCCTTTCCAAAGCCTAGACTAACTATTCGACAACTGAGAAGGAGTGCCTTGCCATCATCTGGGCTATGTCGAAATTCCGCCCCTACCACTACGGACGACCGTTCAAGGTGGTCAGCGACCACCACGCGCTCTGCTGGCTTGCCAATTTGAAGGACCACCCTCCGACTCGCTCGATGGAGTCTGCGTCTTCAGGAGTTTGACGTCACCGACGTTTACAAGTCCGGACGCAAGCACTCTGACGCCGATTGCCTCTCACGAGCCCCTGTAGATGCACCGCCGCCGGACGACGATGAGGACGCCTTCCTGGGACCCATCAGCCCCAGCTCTTTTGCTCAGCAGCAACGCTCGGACCCCGACCTAAAAGCCTCGCCGAGTACCTGGAAGGCAAGGTTTCTTCGCCCCCCGCTTCATTCAAGCGAGGACTGTCTTCCTTCTGTGTGCAGAATGAGGTCCTTGTGAAGAAGAACTTTACAGCGAGCAAAACAGCCTACCTCCTTGTTGTACCTGCTTGTCTCCACGAAGAAGTTCTACAGGCTTCACACGACGAGCCGACAGCTGGACATCTCGTGTTTACTCGCACCCTCCGCCGCATTAAAGACAAGTATTACTGGCCCCGACTGTCTGCTGATGTCGCACACTATTTCAAAACCTGCCGAGATTGTCAGTGACGAAAGACCCCCTCCCACACGACCAGCAGGATTTCTGAACCCCATTGAACCTCCCTCAAGGCCCTTTCAGCAGATCGGCATGGACTTGCTTGGCCCTTTTCCCACGTCAACATCTGGAAATAAGTGGATCATCATAGCGACCGACTACCTGACCCGCTACGCCGAGGCGAAAGCCCTACCGAACGGAACAGCAGCAGATGTCGCCAAATTTTTCGTGGAGTGCATTCTTCTTCGACACGGTGCCCCCGATGTTCGCATCACGGACAGAGGATCAGCATTTACGGCGGAACTAACGCAAGCCATCCTGTGTTACAGCCAAACCAGCCACCGGAGGACAACTGCATGCCATCCGCAGACCAACGGACTGACCGAGCGCCTGCACAAAGCCATCGCCAATATGCTCGCCATGTATGTCGATGCCGAACACATAACGTGGGATGTCATCCTGCGTTATGTCGTCTTCGCCTACAACACCGCAGTGCAGGAGACCACCCAGATGACGCCTTTAAGGTTCGTCCATGGCAGGGAGGCCACGACCACACTAGACGCCTTGCTGCCCAACGTTACAGAAGAAGAGAACGTCGACGTTGCCGCCTACCTTCAACACGCAGAAGCTCGAAGGTTTGCCCGATTACGGATCAAAGGTCAGCAGCGGTCCGACGCCAGAGGCTACAACCTACGAAGACGCAACGCGGAATATAAGCCAGGAGACCAAGTCTGGGTGTGGATGCCCATTCGCCGCCGTGGTTTGAGTGAAAAGCTTTTGCGCCGCTATTTCAGCCCATACAAGGTTCTTCGTCGGCTAGGTTAATTGGATTATGAAGTCATCCCTGACGCAATGACTGCATCCCAGCGACGCCGCGTACGACCAGAAGTTGTCCACGTAGTCCGTCTGAAGCCGTATTATGCGCGCTAAATGCCGCTGCATTTCGATGCTATATTTTCGCAAGATCCGTTTTTTTCTCTTACTAGCCGCATTATTTGTTTTAATGCATCGGGTCGATGCTTCTTTGAGAGGGGAGTAATGCCGCGAATAATTGCAGTGTTTGTTCTTTTTTCAAATCTGCCGCCACACTTTATCGCTTTGTTTGCGACGCAAGAAGCGACTAGATTTATCTCGATTGATCGCAGCCAGGCAGAGCTGATTCTACGTGGTTCCGGAATGTTCTAGTAGCTTTGCACGCTTTATCTCGAAAGTTCGCTATCAGCTTTAAATTGAGCACGGCCGACAGCGGCGGGCATTCTGTTCGAAGACCGCCAACCATGCTTGTTGCTTCGCCGCCGCCGAGTGATTCAGTCCATTTTGGTTGCAAATCAGCCCAATAAACAGTTTTCTTTTAGAAGACCTTTTCGTCCGTCTTCATCGCTGCTTCGACTGCCGTCACCACTTCGTGATAATATGGTCTTTTGTCACTCTCAGAGAAACTGTGGTTTCCTGAGTCAGATGCGTGCCAGCTTTCGTTGGCATATATTTCAAAAAACTTAGTTGTGAGAACTCGCGTGTGTGCACGTCGGCCTTCTTAGCCCCAGTACCCCATGCTCTGGGTTTGTGTGTACACGACTGCGTGTCTCTCACGTAGGCGGCCCCAGAGCGCTTCAGGTCTAGTACAAACCATAGTAATGCAACTACATGTTTACAAACACCTGCACCTCCAGCCCGGCAGTTGCAGGTTCCTTCAAACACATTTCCATTTGACGAGAGCACAGCAGCAGTGTTATACAATTTTGCCAAAGAGAACGATGCTTCCACAATTGCTTTAACAAAAGTGGCCTGTCAGCCTTGCAAATAAGAACATTGTGAACCTTCTCTGATTTAAAAATCCTGTATCCGCTTACAGTATCTTTCTGAGCACTATGTGCATTCTGATGTGCCAAGATTTCTTGCTCTGAGAACCCATCCAACACATCTTTTGGCTGCTTTGTCCATGGTCCTTTCGGTAGCTTTTCTTGAAGAGGAAATGCATTATGAATGGTTCGTAGTGGTACCTGCACCATGTGTATAAGCAAGTGTCAAAATGTTTACCTTGGCACTCCACATATAAACAGAGCATGCAAGCATACACAACTGATCATAGGATCACCGATGCGAACTTGAAATAAAAGAGTGTTCATACATTGTGTTTTGTTCAATTGTGGAAAGCCTGCTTGAAAAGCAACGCTGAACCCCTTTTGTTTACTACGCGTGGCCGTGAAGAATGTTGCACATGGACGGGCTCGGTAAACCACTAGCTAACTTAAAACTCTGAGGCCGCCCTAGTGCAAAGTACTGGCGCGTTCATGTTTTTCAGGTTAGTCAACTTTTTTCGACCGCGTTCGCCTTACTTGTAGCCACCGAGACACGTTCATATTTTGGCTGCGTCTATCTGCACTACATGGTAGTAAGAAATGGAGACCGCAACAGAGATGGTATGAGCTGTCAAACTCGTTGAATATGGCACAAACAGCAACTGCTATCTGTATCGAGATGCTATGCTCAGCTACACAGAATGTAACAGTGCTGATACAAGAGCTTGGTTGTGCTTCGTACATGCTGCGCGCTATTCAAACAACACTGCAGAAAAGAAGAAGCGCTGGCACAATCTAAGCGCCAACTCAAATATTTACCTCTTGCGAGATGTACGTTAATAACGTATGCTCTGTCTGATTCTTTCGACCATATACTTGTTTCAGAGTCGTCCGTAGAATAAATAAAGATTAATAGTACGCTGTGACCAAAAGACTAAATGAGCAGTGCTCGATAACGACGTATTTTGCTAAAATACAGAGCATACATTCCCGCAAAGGGTGTCGCATTGTTGCAACAAACATCAATGTACTGTACGCTACGTACTACGCCTGCCGCCGGGTTAGCCGCACAAACTTGGAAGGTTCGCGACGGGCGACCAGTAAATAAATGCACTGTTAGAGCGTGCTCTCCAGCAAAACACGCCTGCTAGCCATAGGATCGCGCTCGTGCCTCTGCAGCATAGACAAAGTATTGTGCGTTTTTGTCGTGAAGATTTTCAAAAGTTTCACCCCCTCAACCGCTGCCTCACGTGCGACGAAACTGCACACAGATCTTGCGTAATATGGTAACTTTTGTATCGTAGCAAGTTTGACAACGATACTTACTTAGTTGAGCCGTGCATGATGCGAAAACGTGATCGTCTACGTAGAAATCGGCGAACCAAACCCCGCAGACGACGTTTTTTCGCTGAATGGCGGCAGTGGCGCCATCTGTTTTTGTCATTCGAAAGCGTCACGACAAAGCTGTTGAGGCGAGCGTTTCGAGAAGCGCTGCCCTTTGAATGTACTGTTCCGGCCGTTTCGTCTGCTTCAACTGAAGCGCGTACAACATTTTCGGCTAATTGAGCGGAAAAAATATCACAACTGATTTAAAGAGACTTTACCTTTCACAGAATATTGTTTGCAACGCTCATCTCGGCGGCCTTGGCGAGTAGCTTTCTATACTGTCGAAAACAGATGGCGCCACTGCCACCAATCGCGAAAAAACGTCGTAGGCGGATTTTGGTTCGCCGATCTCTACGTAGACGATCACGTTTTCGCATCATGCACGGTTCAACTCAGTAAGTACAGTTGTCAATCATGCGACGATACAAAAGGTACCATAATACGCAAGCTCTGCTTGCTGTTTCACCGCAAATGAGCCAGCGGTTGAGGAGGGGACATTTTTGATAGTCTTCACAATAAAAACGCGCAATACTGTATATAAAATGCTAACAACGGTGTTGCTATGCAACGCAAGCTGCGAATGCGCGACACTGGCACTTGTGTGCGCTTCTCGTGCGCTCATGTGCAAAAATACTCGCTTCGCGCTCGTAGCGTCGGCTGCATAACAACAAAAAAGTTGTACGGCAATGTAAAGATCACTTGTGCGGCGCAAATATGCAACAATACAATACTAGCACTCCTAAAAACGTTTTTTTTTACCTGCTGTTGAGCGGCGTCCATAGCGTACCACTACTCCGGCGGATCCTGCCCGGCAACCTCGCTCACAATTCCCAGCCTGCTTTCCGGCGGTCGCGTAGGGGGCGCGCGCAACTTTCCGAAACGGTCCATTCACCGCCGCCAGCGAGCCACTTTTTTCTATGAACCTTGCTTGCATTTTGGCGGATTTGGCGTGAAACTTTGTGGACTTTGCTGCCATCGATGCTGTCGTCGTCATCTGCAAATGTAAGAAGCGATCTATGGTGTTTCGAGATTATTGAGCATAACCTCCCGTGATGGAGAGATGATGTCTCTGCGGTTGTGGAGCATTTATCACAGAAATGACTACCATGCATTGCTAGGGGCCAGAAAGCAGCCAACGCTGCTTGTGATGAAGAAATAACGCGTGCCAGGAGCGGCTGTGGTGTTATTTATTTTGCGTTTCTCTTCTTATTATTTAGTAACATGCCGATGGCTGTAACGAAATTTCTATGGAGCGCAGTTTATGCACTCGCTGCAGAAGCATTTACTGACCGACGGAAAAATATGAGACGCAATACACGTGGCTGTCTTCAAGGGTATAATCGTATGAGGCGATAACTTGACTCTTGATTTTAGCCCCGAAGCTAATCGACTGTTTTCCAATAAATATCACCATAGTTAGGCCTTTCGACTTGGCTAGTTTGGTGAATACTATGAAGTGTAATGATTTTAGAGCAATTGTTATATTCTACGAAAATAATTATCAGCCACTGAAAACGCAAGGAAAAGGTAACCGACATCACCTCATACTTTCTAAAAAGCGCGTAGAAGTAACGATAGCTCGTGCGAAACGTATGAGCCATGTAAGATTAAATACCTGGCTTTTTGACAAGCGATAGTTTGTTATTCAAGAGATTTTTCACACAGAAGGAATTATCCATTGACCGGCAGTTAAATGAGATATAACACGCAAAAGAAGCCAAATAACATTTTTAACCTTAATATTGGAGCTGTATTTTGAAGAGACGCTTTCCGATCCCTTCCTTCCATTTCGCTTGTTCTAACAGACCGTCGGATAACTTTTTCACCTAGCTATATGAGGGGCGGCAAGATTTTTTCAAAGGATAACTGACGCGATGGATTTGCGATGCTAGAGAGTAGGACATGTGCTTTAGGGGCCTTACATCCAAAGTTCAGCCCCACCTTTAAATGGAGAGTGCTAAACAGCTGTCATTGCCCAGGTTATTATTTGCCGCAAAGCGCATTTGGTCCTATTGCTGCCGCTCACTAGTTTTACAGTTTCAAGGCAAGAGTTCGCCCTATAAACTGCTTCTACCTGAACCCGAAATTAGAGACTGGGGTAAAATGAGGCATGTGTTCCTTAACAATACCCTGCGTAAAGTGGGGTTTATTCGCAGAAGCTTCTTAACGGGACCAGAGCCAAGAGCAGTCTGAGGGCAGCTAGTCCAGTGAGGAGCGTGCACCAGGCGATTGGCCAAGCGGCTCGCTCGCGCGTATGTCCGTCGGATTCCTTAGATGCAGGGCTTACAGGCGGAGCATAAGCAGGTAGGCGAGGTCGCGCAAAAACGCCCGCTTATGCCAGCGAGGCAGCGAGAGGTGTGAGCTGAGGGGCTTGCGGGAGGGCCTCAGCGACCTGTTCTTGAATTATGTGCCGCAGATTCGGAGTTATTTGTAGCGATGGTTTTGATGGCATGAAATAAGCGAGAACAACGATAAACTTATCGGATAAAGTTCTATGTGCGGCAGGAGCAATGACTTCTTTCTTGTACCGTTCAGGCCAGCAAGCGAGTCGACATGCGTGGTGTGTTCGCGTGTCAGAGCCCTCTGCTTGCGTAGTTCGTAGAAGCTCTGACATAGGGTTACGACATCCGCGACGGTTCGCAGGTCTCGCGCCAGCAACATCTGAAACGCGTCGTCATCAAAGCCCTTCAGAATATGCCAGACCTTGTCGGTTTTGGACGTCTGTGCGTTCGCCCTCTTGGACAGATCGGCAACATCCTCGATGTAACTCGTGAGGTTCTCCCCTACCTTCTGCGACCGCGTACGCAAGCGCTGTTCGGCACAGAGTTTTCTGACAGCCGGACGGCAGAATTAACGTTCAGCAAGGCGGAAATTTGGGCGAGTTGGTAAGTGCTCATTTTCGCTCTCAGCGTGCTTTCCAGATAACTTTTGTTGATTGATAAGTAGTTCACTGTATTTATACGCTTTTCGTTATTCAATAAAAAATCAGTTGATAGTCAGCGCTTGTTCGTGCTAGTCCTTCGACTTGTGTCCCGTTCGTATTGCGCTGAGAGCGAAAATGGACGGCAGAATAACTCTGAGAAGTTTGCATTGAAAACAGACCATGATGTAATGTCCACCTCGTGGTTCCAATGCAACAGATTCGCCACGCCCGTCAGGTAGAAAATCTCATTGTTCAGTTTCGTTTCCGCGTCCCACTTGTGTGCGCTCATCCGCTCATACGATGTGAGCCAATCCTCAACATCGTGGTCATCTGTGCCGCTGAAGAAAGCGGGGTCTCGCTGGCTTGGCGGTTAGTATCCGAAAGCATCGCTGTAGGGGGTAGCGTTTGGCTGCAGAGTTCCGGGGCGAGAGGACATTCCCCCGCACCTCCGCCAAATGTAATGTGGGGTTTATTCGCAGAAGCTTCTTAACGGGAGCAGAGCCAGCAAACAGCAGACTGTGGGCAGTTAGTCCAGCTAGGAGCGTGCACCAGGCGATGGCTATGCGGCCCGCTCGCGTGTATGCCCGTCGTCTTCCTTAGACCGGCATCAACTGCGCCAATTGGTGTCACCATGGCCTGGTCGTAAAGTACTGATGCTTTATCGCTTAATGCCTGCAACCACTCGGCTTTGAGAAATTGGCGATTACAACCCAGCGTGTAATCAGGGTTTAAACACTATTGTACATTAGCTGGGTGAAGCATAACCTCCACCAAAGTTAGAAACTCTTACATGCAGGAATGAAATTCTGTCACGTGGCTAAAATAAAATTTAGTGACAACAGCCTAACAGCTCAATGCGCTCGCCATTCTATAGATTGGAATGATTGTGATGTAGGCGCTTATACCTTATAGTTTGAAAAAGAGCGCGTTTTACTGTTTATGCACTGGAAAGTTGTAGTTAATTAAAAAAGCATGCATACAACAAAGCACTGCTCCCAGGAAAAGGTACATAGAGCCGAAGCAAGCTTCCCTATGCTCATATACCGTCCTTCAAATGAGTACTGTCACCGGGCTATTCCTGCACCTTACATTTTAAACACATTGTTTATCTCTGTGTATAATTGTGGAAAATAAGGAGCATAAGGTCACAAGTTTTTATCCTAATGAAAGTGCGTAAATCTGTGTTTGCTTCATGGCGTGTCGTCCTATGTTTTGCAGAGACAGGGACAATAAAACTCTCTTTCCACCTTCCACATTTAACTATCCGGAACGTCGTTCTACTTATATAAGTGGAACTTTAAGAAAAGTTCCAGTTAAGATAAAGCTACTAACTGCAACTTATGTGGAACCATATTAGGATAGTAAGACGCGATGTCAACACGAACATCTGCTGAGAAAGCAAGCGTCGCACTAGCAGGGCTAGTGAAAAGGGACGCCCTTTTGTGGAAGGCGCGTAAACGGGTCAGCGATATCAGTAAAACGTTGTGTCAAACTGCCGACATAAGAGCATAGTTCCCAAAAACGGTGAAGCTCTTCGAGGTTCTTTGGTAGCTTAAATGACTCAACAGCCACAATTTTATGAGAATCACGCAGCACGCTGTTTTCGGCGACGAGTCATCTCATTGCAATCTCTGCACGATCAAGAAACCGGGAATTCTTCCAATTGAGGACTAAACCGGTGTGATGCATACAACCCACGACAACAGCTAAAGTTCGTAACGCTCATAGAAGGTCTTCTTAAAATTCACGACAGCATCAGGGGAGCGCATACAAATGTCTCATTTTAAGCCTCTCAGGACCGTACGATATATTAAGTGAATGTAAGACCGTTTGCTGTGGCAAAGGCCGCTTTTTTAATATCTTGAGGGAACACAGTAATCTACCAGTAGGCAGAATAGAGATTGACACAAAGTACGGGGCCGAAGAAAGTCTATGGGGTTCGCTATACGAGGTAGCGGGTATGCGCTTTTTTGGCGATGGAATTCAGACGCGAGAATCCACCTAGAATGGTCAGGGGACATCCATATTTTCGCACAACAAGTGCAGGAGCCTTAAAAGCAATTTTGTGGGTCATATCCCGATTTGTTAGTTGATGACATTGTGCTATGCTGGCGACACAGTATTAGGATTTTGGCGGATCGGACGGAAAGAACCGGTGCCGGTAGTGTCAATAATTCGAGACTTAGGGATAGAGGGTAGCTCAATGGCCCGGGGCGAAGTCAAATACTGACGAGTACTGGAACAGAAGGTCCACCACAGCAAGGGTTTGAACGAGGATGATGATGGTGTTCATGCCAGCAGGGCATCGGCTAGAGCCACCATGACCATTGGCACAGCGGAGAGCGCATAGTCTCGACAAGCAGAAGGTTTCAACCCGCTTGACAAAACACCAATCTGTGTGGAGAAATTAATTGTCCACAGCTGCGTACTGCCGTGCACAATAGAGATTAGACAGTGTGGGACAATAACACTCCTCTTCACGCAGGTGGAAAAAAAAAGTTTCACTAGAGCTTCAAGCGCGTACACAGTCTGCACTGTTCAGCCCGAAGTGATCGTTTCACCACTTAGGCGAAATGATAACTTCTCCAACAATGCAGACCATGATGTCACAACTGTGCATCGCCACTCAAAACGCAGTTTCCGCTTCGCAACAATTTTCCATATGGCCGGACACAAGTCTTCAGTCAAAATGAACTGCGCCAATCCAGCAGTCAAGTGTAGCGGCACACGTGTTCAAAAAATCGATCTCCAAAATTATTTAATAGGCAGATCTGTGGAGGACAATAAATTTTACTTGAAAAACGGCGCCATATAATGACACTAGCAAGCCAAATACTCCCAGAGGGTGCCACGACTCGCCGCTCACTACACAAAACGTTGACCTCTGCTCATACTGAAGCATGCGTCCCAGCAAGCATTCGAAACCTAGTCTCATTAAGACACCTTGGCACCCGTATTGTAAAGAGCTAATGCTGGCAAATCATCGACAGACACACAAACTTTGTTCTTTACGATTAAAACAGGTGGACGTAACCGGCACACAGCTGATGTTCAGCAACCTCATATGCAGCGGTCTCGCTGACTAGTTGTTCGGATGTGGGGTGAAGGACCACCGGCGTGGTGACAGGGACCGACGTGTGCGGTCGACTTGGAGGAGGAACCACACTGCGATCTTATGATGGAGAAGCCCGAAAGCTGGAATGTGAAAGGTCCGCTGCAGCAGCCGAGCGGGGAGACCACTGCGGAGAGGAAGAGAAGGAGAACAACATTTGTAAACAGAATAAACAGAAGGGGCATTGTTCGCCCTTATGAACTCGGTCCTGATTCTAGGGGTACAATGGCTTGAGCTGCCCTGCCAACCTGTTGAATGAAGGCCCGTTTGTCGTTGTTGTGCTCGCGCTCCTTTCCTGCTGTTGAGTTCGGCGAATTTAAACATGGGGAGGATGCCCTGAAAACCACCGCGAAGATGAATGAGCCCTCTGGAAGAAACGTGGCTGCAGGAATGTCTGAAGCAGCGGCGATAACAGCGTCCACATTTGTTCGAACATGCCATCGGGTCAACGAAGAACAAGATCAGTGTTGTCCTCTTCAGTCACTCTGGGGTTGAACAATTGCCCAAGAGCTGCGCCTTCACAGAGGTTCCACGTTCCAGCCATCAGTACAAGATCTTTCAACCCCTGCTGGGAGACAACCCGCATTCCTGTGTCAAGCAGGCGACTTCCTGATACACAAGGACGCAATGCGGACCCACGTGCGCGCCCACTTGGAGGCCACGTAGACGACAGCCTGACCGGGTCCTGTTCCCTTTCCCTCGACCGAGCTGCGAGAGAACATCAGGACCACCCTGCCGTGGGTGGTTTCATCAGTGCCATCGTTTGATTAGACATCATTCTTCTAACTGTATTCCCCAGCTAGGGATCTGGGGAATACGAAGAGTATTTAACGAGCCGCTAGTTTGTTACTACAGGGGAGCCCCCCTCTTGAGAGGTACACTTTGCTGGGAGAGACTCCCGACTGCTAAGAAGTTCCCTTTACTGAGAGGCACTCTCAGTTGCCCTTGCTTGTACATTATGTAAATAGTCTTCGTATAAAGTTTTCCAAGTTTTCTTCTTCCGATCGTCCTCGTCTTGTCTCCGGCCCAGTCACGCTACCTGAATCCCAACAACTGGGGGGCAGCTCTGAGACGTCCACGAGAAATTACCGGCTCCAACGGACCTCGGCAGCAACTGGACTGACGGGCGCCAGCTATACCTTGCCAGGGTGAGTGCCCAATGTTTTCCGTTCATTTCACCAGACCGTACTACCACAGACAGATGCTAGGCGCGGATTCCTGTTGTGGGGGAAATTGATTTAGGGAAACTGTTTTGTCCAATTCAAGCTAGGGCTTTTGTTTTAGTGGGCTTGCTAACACAAGGTGGAACTCACGATGGAGGAGTTAAAAGCGCAGGAGCTGCTCGAAATTTCCCAGGAGCTGGGGATTTCGCTACGTTCTGCGAAAAGAAGAACGAAATTCTCGAGGTTATGCGGCAGGAGGAGGTGACTACTGATGAGGTCGACGAGGTTTTTGAAACGATTGCTGGGCGCAAAGAAGAGTAGAAAAGACGGGAGTTGTTCGAGCAGAAAGGAAAAGAAGAACTTCGGTTGGCTCAAGAGAGACGGGAGTTGTGCGAGCAGAAAGAAAAAGAAGAGCTTCGGTTGGCTCAAGAGAGACGGGTGGTCAATGAGGCAGAAGAAAAAGCGAGAGAACATACTTGAAAAATGAAGGAGCTCGAAATCGCGTCAAACGGAGAGAATATGGCGCGCCTTAGCCCTGGAGCTTCGGTAGAGGAGCAAAGGAGGCAGAGATTACAGATCTCGTCTCATCCTACCACTTGGGAGGCGATATTGCACTGCTTTTGGTAAATTTCGAACGCGCATGCGGGAAGGCGCACATCGACAAGAGTACTTGTTCGGATAAGTTACTTCCTCTCCTGCCGTGCGAGCCGGCCGAAGTGGTGGTTCGCCTCTCACGAGAAGAGTGTGATGACTACGAGAAGGTAAAGAGCGCACTGCTTAGAAACTACCGGCTTTCTGCTGAAGCCTTTAGGCAGCGATTCAGGCAGGCAAAGAAAGGCGGAGAGTCGCAGACTGACTACGCGTACCGGCTTAAAGTAAACATAAATGAGGATAGGGTTAATTGGAGAGACATGGGAGAGGCCTTTGCCCTGCAGTGGGTGTAGTAAGGCTGATGATGATGATGATGATGAAATGAGTGGCTTAAGACCGCTGAGGTGCACGGAACTCATGATAAGGTACTGGGGTGCATCGCACTGGAGCATTACTATAGCGCGATTCCAGAAGACCTGAGGATATGGCTGCAAGATAGGCTAACAGATATAGACATAGTTAAAGCGGCACAGCTCGCAGACGAGTATTACGTTCGCCGAAACCTCCAAAGCAAGGCAGGGTACGATAACAGGTTATGAAAGGAAGAAACCTATTTAAAGAGAATCCCCGACAGTAGGGTGCCACCAGCACGCCGGGATCGCCATGCAGAGGATGCGGGATCAAAAGGAGTAGGTAGCGGAAAAAAGATTGAGTCACTTAATTCTGCCGATTCGCCGAAACAGCAGGCACCTGGAGCTCGCGCGTTTGAAGCGCGAAAGCTCATTGTCTGCTATAATTGCAACAAGGAGGGTCACATCTCATTGAACTGCAAACAGCAAAAGATGGCGTTCACGTGCATGCGAGAGTCGGAGGAAAACCTTAAATTGCTTTATCCATACATGCGGGACGTGGTGATAAATGGCAAGAAATTCAGAGCACTGCTGGATTCGGCGGCTACCATGGATGTTACTCACCCGTCATGTTTCCTCTACGGACTACGCCGGCGAATGCGCCTGGATTAAGCACGTCGCCGACGAACAGAGTGCATGTTTGACTATAGCGAAGGTGACTCTAGAGGGGAGTTTTGGCAGGCTAGACAAAGAAGCGGCAGTCAGCGCAAACTTGCCGACACACTTGGCCTACCTGTTTTCGAACAAATCCGAACAGCTGCTGAAAGAGAAAGGTCTCTTTTTCACCTCAGGCTTGGCTTGCATGGCTCTAACACGTTCTCGGGCGCGAGAGCTCGCAAAGAGACTCGACTACGCTCCGATAAATGAGTAGGCAACGAACCATTCTCCCGACCAGCTGGGGGATTATTGTAGGAACACTGATCCTTCGAAACGCGCCCGAACCAGCGGTAGCTCATGAATTCCATGGAACTGCCGATTCCGTAGAGAATGGGGCAACAGAAACCAACGCGAAACGTTCGACATTAAAACCTTCTTCGACTTTTTGGGTGGAGTTGACTAAGGTTGATAGGAAATCACTCACTGCAGAGCAGAAAAGCGACCCATCGTTAAGAGCTCTAAGCAATAATGTGAGAGAGGAAGTGGCCAGAAAGAACATCAGCTTTCATGAAAAATCAGGCCTTCAGTACCGGAAATACTCCGACTCAAAGGGACGCGCATATGAGCAATTCCTAGTGCCTGAGAAGTACCGGCGGCAGCTTCTAGAGCTCGAACACGGAAATGCATGGGCGGGCAACCTGGGCATAAAGAAAACTAAAGCTAGATTAGCCCTCGAATATTACTGGCCCGGCTGCTGGAAAGATGTAGAACAGCTTGTTAGATCTTGTGACACCTGCCAGCGGGTCGACAATTCGACGGATAAATAGAAAGCGCCCATATGACACTAGTTTTTATCATTACAGAGCCCTCTCGGCGTCTTGTAATAGATACTGTCGGCCTGCTGCCAGCGTCCAACTCTGGTTGTCGCTGCATTCTGACCTCACTGTGCGTGGCAACCAAATTTCCTGAGGCCATTCTCTTGAAGTGCTCAGTTCCGCATGTGTTGTTGACGCCCTTTTGTCAAATTCCTCTCGCGCGGAGTTCCCTGCAGAGATACAAAGCGATAACGGGAGCGTGTTCACAAGCTGCTTGACAAAAACGTTCTTTGAACGGTGTGGGATTAAAATATTCCGCAGTTCCATTCACCACCCTCAGTCAAATCCAGTCGAGCGTATGCACTCAGTGCAACAGCGGATACTTAGGTCTCTGTTTGGAGCATAAGTGAAATTGGGAAGGCTGCATTCCAGCAGCACTCTTTGTAATGAGATCCATCCCACACGAATGCACAGGATTTAGCCCCGCTGAACGAGTCTACGGGCTTGACTTGAGTACCCCGTTGCGCATGCTGAGAGAGTCATGGGAGGGCTACGGAGAGGATCCCTGTGTAGTGGAATACGTTCTAAAGCTACTGGAAAGACTTGCGAATACCAGAGACCAAGTGAAAGCAAATGTCAGAGCAGCTAAGTCACTGTCCAAAGTGTACTACAACAAATCTGCACGCAAGCACACATTTCAATCTGGTGACCAGGTGATGTTGCTGCGTCCGTCAAAAAGGAACAAGCTTGAGGCGCAATGGGAAGGCCCAGCTAAGGTGGTATCCAAGCTTTCAGGCACCAACTATTAGGTAAACTTTAAGAACAAACACAATCGGATAATCCACAGTAATTTGATGAAGGCTTATGTGCAGCAACAAGACATGGTTAACATGGCGCTGAACATGCCAGAGGAAGAGATCTCAGACATGCCTTATGTCCCTCATGAGGACGAGCAAGCAGCGAATGAGCTGCTAAATTCAATCGAGAGAGCCAGGTTTGACGGAAAGTCAACAAGGAGACATGAAAAACGTCGTCCGCGACATTAAGGCGGTGTTTTCAAAGAAGCCAGGAAAAAACCCTCTTCGAACACAACATTCAGCTATCCAGCGAACAGCCGATCAGGAGCAAACCGTATCGTGTCTCTCCAAGACAAAAGGAAATCATTGAGATAGAGATCTGCCGTATGTGCGAGCTTGGCGTCATAGTTTCCTGCAAAAGTGACTATACGTCACCAATCATTATAGTACAGATTCCATGCAAGGATCTCAGACCTTGCGTGGACTACCGGAGACTGAATTCACTCACAGTGGACCACACCTAGCTAATTCCGAACATCCAGGAGAGGGTTGAAACAGTCGCTAAATCAGGATATATATCCACACTGGATTTAGTTCCTGGTTACTGGCAGGTGCCACACACTGACCGTGCCAGCAGGTGCGCAGCATTCGAGTCCCCCGAGGGCACGTTTTGCATTGTAATGTTGAGCTCCGGCTTGAAAAATGCTCCGTACTGTTTTTCAAAGTTAATAAACCAAGTGCGGTGGGGACTTGCAGATTTCGCTCTCCCCTGCCTTGACGACGTGGCCGTTTTCTCACAAAACTGGGAGGAGCACCTTCAACACCTGCGTATTGTGTTGAGCCGACTGCTTGAGGCAGATTTAACGGTAAAGGCGGGAAAACGCCACCTGGGGTGCGCCGAAGTGACCTATCTTGGGCACGTGGATGGACGAGGCCAACATAGACCTGCAGAACTTAAAGTGGCTGCCGTGGTGGAGTACCGTCGCCCAATCACAAAATCAGAACTCAGGGCTTTTCTTGGCCTAGCAGGATATTATCAGCATTATGTAAATGACCACTCTGATTTAGCCAGCCCCCTGACGGACGCGCTGAGAAAAAGTGAGCCTGCCAATCTTTTTTGGGACCAAAAGAAAGAGATGGCATTTCAGAATCTGAAAACGGCCCTAAGGGAACGCCCAATGCTGGCAGCGCCAGATTTCTCGAAACCCTTTATCATACAATGTGATGCCAGCGACCACGGCTTAGGCGCTATTTTTTGCCAGGAAAGCGCAGCAGGCACACACGACCTGGTCTGTACTTGAGCCGCAAGCTCAGCACGCAGGAAAAGGCGTGTAGCACGTCTGAAAAAGAATGCGCATGCCTCGTTTGGGCGATAGAAAAACTGGCATGCTACGTCTCCAGGTCCCGTTTCACAGTAAAAACGAACCATTGCCCTTGGACTTGGCTGCACAATATGTCGCCCAAAAATGGTCGTCTACTGAGGTGGAGCCTGACACTCCAGCACCACAGCTTCGAGGTTCGCTACAAGAAAGGCAAGCTCCACACAAACGCCGACGGGCTAACCCTAGCCTTTTAGCTGGTAGATTTTACCAAAAGAGGATGTCCCCCAATTTTTTAGTTTTGGAGATATCATAATCCGTTCTTAATTAAGAGCGTATATCTCCCACTTTCTTTGCAGTAATGTTCATAATCAGGTAACATACCTAGGAGTACGTTTTCCTTTTTTCGGCCAAGTTAAGAGCAAGTGGTGTAACATACATTGATTCTAAGTATATGGGCGGGCAAAATTGAACGCGATGACAGTCAAAACCAGTCACCTATTTCCGTACCGCGTGCCCTCTAAGCACCAACCTGATTTCATTTAGCGAATTTTTTTTCCTTCCGAGTGCACCTAGAGCGGGGGCAGACGGCTTGAACAGGTGCCATGTCTAAACGCCTCGTCAGGAGACACCATGTGTTCCTTCAGGCAAAACATTTGATATCTTCAAGTTTTAGTTGAAGTTTTTTAGCTAAGTGCAGTTTTGGCCCTGATTTTTTGTCTGGCGGGTTGAGTGGGTTATGAGGGCGCTTGCTTTTGTCAGGTGTGGTTTGGCGTCTATGATCTCTTTCGGCTAGGATTGCAGAGAATTTCCCAAAACGGCCATCTGAAGAGGGGAAGCGATGACGAACTCGGCACTGAAGGTAATACGAAGACTCCCAGTGAACATCTGGTTCCTGGCACGCCCAGTCAGCTGAGCTACGTGCGAGCAGTTCATCTTTATGGCGCAATATCTGGCGGCCGGGGTGCTGTTGTGCTCGCGCTCCCTTCCTGCTGTTCAGTTAAGCGAATTTAGACATAGGGAGGATTTCCTAAAATCCACCGCTAAGGTGAATGAGCCCTCTGGAAACAACGTGGCTGCAGGAATGTCGTAAGTAGCGACGATAATAGCGTCCACACGTGTTCGAACATGCCATTGTGTCCATGAAGTACAAAGTCAGTGTTGTCCTCTTCAGTCACACGGGGGTTGAACAACTTCCCGAGAGCTGCGCCTTCGACAGAGGTTCCGCGTTCCGGTCATCAGTACAAGATCTTTCAACCCCTGCTAGTGACTGCCCGCAATCCTGTGTCACGCAGGCGCCTTCGTTTTACACATGGGCGCAGACCGACCACGTGCGCGCCCATCTGGAGGCAGCGTGGACTACAACCTGACCGGGTCCTGTTCCCTTTCCTCGACCGAGGTGCGAGGAAACATCAGGAGCGCCCTGCCGTGGGTAGTACCGTCAGTGCCATCGTTTGATTAGACATCATTCTTTTAACTGTATTCCCCAGCTAGGGATCTGGGCAATACGAAGAGTATTTAACGAGCTGCTGGTTTGTTACCAGAGGAGAGCCCCCCTCTTCAGAGATACCCTTAGCTGGGAGAGACTGCCGACTGCTAAGAAGCTCCCTTTACTGAGAGGCACTCTCAGTTGCCCTTACTTGTACATTATGTATATAGTCTTTGTATAAATTTTTACAAGTTTTCTTCCTCCGATCGTCGTCGTCTTTTCTCCGGCCCAGTCACGCTACCTGAATCCCAACATCGCCCAGTTTATCCCTTGTCAGCAGCGCCTGCCGCCACCAAAAAGAATTTTTTCGCATCAGTAGATTGTTCGGTTTGGCCCCACATCCCATGCAAACATGGACAAGCTTAGTGCGGGCCTGGCGCAAGGGGCATATGTCGGTATATATTGTTGGGTGTCTGTCTGCCTGTTTTTTGTCTGTTGCCTGCTCACTGGCTCAATCCGAGCCACAATCGCTACCGCGTGCAGATAGTAGGAGAGTTGAAAGATGGGATAGAAAGACAGGATAGTAAAGACGCGCTAAAGACAAGGCGGATCCCGGAGGTAGTGCAATACCGGGCCAACCGGTGACGGAAGTGAAGCATCCTTCAAACTTACCGCCATATTTCAAAAAATAAGTCCAAGAGACGGCTTCCGGGGTGTCTAATTTTTGTGCTGTGGGGAATTGTCTGCACCGAAGGCGCAAAAACTCGAGACGTTCGTTATTCTTGAAGTCTAGAGGGATAAAGGCGGGCATGGTGAGTGACCTTACTCGGATTGTGATGCTTCGATCGAGAGTATGTGCCCTCTCTTTTCCCGGCGTAAACAATTGAGTAGTTTGACCCACACCGGTGGCAAACCACTGGTGAAGGAACGCGATTTCATGCCCTGAAGTCTACATGGTTCTCTGGGCTCAAAGTCAAGTCGTGTCGTCGTGCGCCGTCAGCTACCTAAATGGCCGATGGACGCTCGCTGTAGAGCACACGTTGCTCGTGGTGTGAGTGTGGGACATAGCGCGGTCGGGGTCGCCGAGGCACCCGATGCCTCGCAAAGTCCGCTGCGTTAAGAGTCCGCTGCGTCTGTCTCTGATCCAGCGTGCACGCAGATGAGAGCTCAGTAGGGCGACAAGTAAGGTTCTGGCATTGACATGATTCTGGCGGAAAATGTGGCAAACATAGGCTACAAAATCGTGGAAGCTGTGGTGCTAATGTTGACCACTGTAGACATACTGGGCTGGCGACCGAACTTCAGTGTTAATTTATTTATTTATTACCTCAAAAAACCCGGATAAGGAGCATTGCACGAGGGACTGGCATGGTCGCCTTGAAAATGATGGCTTCAATCTTTTTCTTGAATTTGATAGGGTTGGTAAGGTGTATGGCTTCTGGCGGCAGATCGTTCCAGTCCCGAGATGATTTGACAAACAAGATCGAAAATGAGATGCAGTTCTTACAGGGCAGGGCACAGGGTCTTGATGTGGTGAATGCGACTGGAAAGACGATATGCTGCTGATATGATTGATGCTCCTAAAGATGAATGGTAAAATTTATGGAACAAGCATAATCGACGAGATATTTTTCTTCTTGTTTCAAGACTAAACAAATAGGGTCTACATTTTATAGAAGACACACTAATATAATATGAATAATCGCACTAAATAAAGCGGATAGGGCGATTTTGTATTTTTGCTTGCGTTAGTGATAGGTTTGTCTGATGAGGGTACAATAGTGCTGAAGCGAATTCTAATTTAAGTCGGACGAAAGTTTGGTAAGACAATAATTTGATGGAAGGGGTAGCAGAACGAAGATTTCGACCTAGGAAGCCAAGCATGCGGTTAGCGTCATTAGCGATATTCGTTAAATGTGAAGACCATGTTAGGGTGTGAGTTAAAGCAATGCCAAAATACTTACAGGTAAGAACGGAACACACTTCAGAACCAAAAAGAACATATTTAGAGAAAACGTGGGATTGCCTGCGATGAAAAGAAATCATACATCTTTTAGCAATTTTAAGGGACATTAACCACTGCTGGAACTAAGTTTCAATTTGGGTTAAATCTTGTTGAAAGGGTGTGGGCGTCAGTGCTTGTAGAAATCGAGCGGCAGATTACGCAATCATCTGCAAATAGTCGGATGTGAGAGGTAACGTTGGAAGGAAGATCGTTACTGTAAATGAGAAAAAGCAAGGGTCTGAGCACTGTGCCTTGAAGAACACGTGATGTAACCGGAGAACGAGGGGAGGACGATTTGTAAGCGTCGACGAAGTGCTCTCTGTTAGTGAAAACATTTTGAAGCCAGTTCATCACTAAATGATTAAGGTTTAGACACGAGAGTTTTAGTAGTAAGCTTTTGTCAATACTTTATCGAAGGCTTTTTCAATGTCAATGAACAACGCGTCAAGAGGAATATTTAACTCAAGATGCGAACTAAGGTCATTGTTGAAGAGGGCTGTTGAGAATCACCGGAAAATCCGTTAAAGAAACCATGTGGGTTAGGGTGAAAAAGGTTTGCTGAGACTAGAAATTTAATGGCGGGAGAATAAATAACATGTTCCATTAGTTTTGAACAAATGCTTGTGAGGGAAATGGGGCGGTAGTTTTTATATAAAAAAAATTTGCCTTTTTTGGGCCTGGCACGATCTTACTTACTTTCCAGTCTTGTGGCAGCACACCTGATGATACTGTTGAAAAAGGTGCCATAAGATAACACTAACAATGTTTTTTTTATTTTTAAGACTTTCGAGTTTTAGCCATCAATACCAGATGGTGAGACTTCCAATGATTCGATTAGTTTCATAATTCTACTAGTATCGAACAGAATGTCTGGCATAACAGGGTGATCAAAGACAGAGAAGTATGGTAATCCGCCTTCAGGTTCTTTAGTAAAAACTGAGCAAAAAGAGGACTTAAAAGTGTTACAGAGTTCATGTTCCGATATGAGAATGTTGCCATCGTTGTGTAATGTTGGAGGTTTGTGGTGTGTAGGGTTAACAGTTTTCCAAAACTTGTTAGGATTGGTTGGCAGCATAGATGGTAACACTCGTGAAAAAAAAGAACGTTTGGTTTGGCTTGCTAAATATTGAAAAATTTTTTCTGGAGACTGATACCTTTTCAACGCGAATGCGCTATTCAGACGTTTGGCGGTTCGAAAAAGTCTTTCCTTTTTGTTGTTGAGGTGCTTCAGTTCGTTATTAAACCACGGTGACGATAATTTTTCAGTGATGGTGATAGTAGGGATGTGCTTATCAATCGGTTGGTGCATTTTGCGTTTGAAAATAAACTAGTTAGTTTCAATAGACCGGCTTGAGAAGTCAAAGACCAGCCACGCCCAAAAGTGGGGCAGTTCTGCGTTCATAGCTGCGCAGTTTTCTTTGTCACATAAGGTTAGTGTCTTTTTTTGCTTTTTCAGGCATGGCAGTTTGTAGTAAAATGTGTTAAGTATTACAGAGTGGTCACTAAGCCCAGGTAAATGAAGTGGCGGTGAAACGTTATCTGGATGTGAAGTGAAAACAAGATCAAGATTATTAGAGGAATGATCAGCTTGCCTGGTAGGAATACATACGAGCTGAGACAAGCCAAAGGTTAGGCACGCGTCAACAAAGTCACTTTCAATGTTATCTTTGGATGTAATGAGAGAGAGGTCGGACCAGGTAATATCAGGAAATTTAAAGTCACCATAAAGAAGAATTGTAATGTGCTGATACGACGCAGTTATGACGAGGAGTGCTTCGTGGAAGTGAGCCGCAAAGAAATCTGTTAGATCAGGCGGTCGATAGCAAACACCAATTATAACTGAAGGGAACGAAGCATGACATTGAATGAAATACAATTCTAGAGGGGATGCAAGGTTAATCTCGGAACAACGACATGAGTGATGGGCACTGATTAGTACGACTTTTCGTCGCCTATTTATCCTGTCACTTCGAAAGAAATTGAAATATGGGAATTCAGAAAATATCTCGAGTCTCCCTTAGACGAATTTAGCCATGTTTCGGTCAGTACAATTATGTTGCTCTCCGTCGTGTGTACAAGACTGGTTATGGTTATGAGGGCTTGACGTCCCAAAGCGACTCAGGCTATGAGGGATGCCGTAGTGAAGACCTCCGGAAATTTCGACCACCTGGGGTTCTTTAACATGCGCTCAAATAGCACAGTACACGTGCCTCTAGAATTTCGCCTCCATCAAAATTCAGCCGCCGCGGCCGGGAACAAACCCGTGTCTTTCGGGTCATCAGCCGAGCGCCATAACCACTGAGCCACCACGGCGGGTGCGGGCGAGACTGTCGAGGGTGTCAAGCTTAGGTGGAAGGCTGCGGATGTTAGTGTAAACAAGTGTCAAGTGGTGGAGCTTAGACTTTTCGGAATTGTATTTGAGGAGCTATGGAGTGCGGGGAGCGACTTTGTAACATGGTCGTAAGTGTACGTGGTGGTACCGATGATGAGCTTATTTTACCGGAGTTTGTATTTTTCTGCTTGCGATCTACCAAATGCAAGCAGTTGCTTCCTCGCCAAGAGAGTAGTTTTAGAGTAATCCTCAGAAACACTATCGCCACTGTCCTTTTGTTTGCTAGCACAGGAAATAATTTTTAGTATGTTTTATAGTGAGCAAAATTAACAATATTCGTACTGTTTTTATTAGCATCAAACTTTCCCAGTCTGTGAGTTATATCATTGTCCGTTGGTTTGATTGTCACGTCTACTTTTTCTCTGCATACCTCAGTGATAAACTTTTCAGATTCAACCCAGGTTTCTGGGTTGGTGTCCTTTAAGCCAAAAAGTAATAAATTGGATCGGCGTGCCCTGTCTTTGAAGTCGGCCAGCATAGACATAATGTTCGATATTTCACCCGCATTCTGCTCCACAAGCTCCCGAACTTGGCTTATATCATCCTTTATTGCGCCAAGTGATGCGCAATCTTCCTCAATTTTCGTTAGTTTGCTTCTTATTTCACCTTGCGCTTTGTCAATTTGGATTAACGGGCTGCGAATTGTTTTCATTTCGGCCAGCAAAGATACTTGTCCAGATCGAAGTACATTCAAAGCTTCCATTATGTCAAAAGAATCTTGCGGAGCAGCACCGCTGGTGTAGAGGCCAGAGTTTACTGCAACATCACCTGCCAAAATCAGCAGTCGACGGATGAAACCGAGGTTTTCAAAGGCAGTCGCGACACAACACTGAGGGCTCGGCAGCACTAGCAATGCCGCATACCGGGCACGCCGCACAAATAATGAGTATTCGTAGTTTACTTGCACCAGAAAGAGGCGACGCAGGTGAAGGTACGTGAACATCATTGCAGTGCTGCCGAGCACATTAAGCGCGGTGGGCGTTGGTGCTGTCCTTAAGTAGTGTGGACGCTCCGGTGCAGTACACATGCTGGTTATCATAGTTGGGGGAGGGTGGGTGGGTATAGTGGCATATGCGCTGTACTCGGGCAGGAACCAAGGCTG